>NC_046172.1:41088074-41114684 GCF_011064425.1 Rattus rattus | reverse complement strand
TCAACAATAAAAGGACTTCAGGGGGAATCACTATCCCTGAACTCAAGCAGTATTACAGAGCAATAGTGATAAAAACTGCATGGTATTGGTACAGAGACAGACAGATAGACCAATGGAACAGAATTGAAGACACAGAAATGAACGCACACACCTATGGACACTTGATTTTTGACAAAGCAGCCAAAACCATCAAATGGAAAAAAAGATAGCATTTTCAGCAAATGGTGCTGGTCCAACTGGAGGTCAACATGTAGAAGAATGCAGATCGATCCATGCTTATGACCCTGTACAAAGCTTAAGTCCAAGTGGATCAAGAACCTCCACATCAAACCAGATACACTCAAACTAATAGAAGAAAAACTAGGGAAGCATTTGGAACACATGGGCACTGGAAAAAATTTCCTGAACAAAACACCAATGGCTTATGCTCTAAGATCAAGAATCGACAAATGGGATCTCATAAAACTGCAAAGCTTCTGTAAGGCAAAGGACACTGTGGTTAGGACAAAATGGCAACCAACAGATTGGGAAAAGATCTTTACCAATCCTACAACAGATAGAGGCCTTATATCCAAAATATACAAAGAACTCAAGAAGTTAGACCGCAGGGAGACAAATAACCCTACTAAAAAATGGGGTTCAGAGATAAACAAAGAATTCACAGCTGAGGAATGCCGAATGGCTGAGAAACACCTAAAGAAATGTTCCACATCTTTAGTCATAAGGGAAATGCAAATCAAAACAACCCTGAGATTTCACCTCACACCAGGGAGAATGGCTAAGATCAAAAACTCGGGTGACAGCAAATGCTGGCGAGGATGCGGAGAAAGAGGAACACACCTCCATTGTTCGTGGGGTTGCAGACTGGTACAACCATTCTGGAAATCAGTCTGGAGGTTCCTCAGAAAATTGGACATTGAACTGCCTGAGGATCCAGCTATACCTCTCTTGGGCATATACCCAAAAGATGCCCCAACATATAAAAAAGAGATGTGCTCCAATATGTTAATCGCAGCCTTATTTATAATAGCCAGAAGCTGGAAAGAACCCAGAGGCCCTTCAACAGAGGAATGGATACAGAAAATGTGGTACATCTACCCAATGGAATATTACTCAGCTATCAAAAGCAATGACTTTATGAAATTCGTAGGCAAATGGTTGGAACTGGAAAATATCATCCTGAGTGAGCTAACCCAATCACAGAAAGACATACATGGTATGCACTCACTGATAAGTGGCTATTAGCCCAAATGCTTGAATTACCCTAGATGCATAGAACAAATGAAACTCAAGACGGATGATCAAAATGTGAAGGCTTCACTCCTTCTTTAAAAGGGGAACAAGAATACCCTTGGCAGGGAAAAGAGAGGCAAAGATTAAAACAGACAGAGAAGGAACACCCATTCAGAGCCTGCCCTACATGTGGCCCATACATATACAGCCATCCAATTAGACAAGATGGATGAAGCAAAGAAGTGCAGGCCGACAGGAGTCGGATGTAGATCTCTCCTGAGAGACACAGCCAGAATACAACAAATACAGAGGCGAATGACAGCAGCAAACCACTGAACTGAGAATATGACCCCCGTTGAAGGAATCAGAGAAAGAACTGGAAGAGCTTGAAGGGGCTCGAGACCCCATATGTACAACAATGCCAAGCAACCAGAGCTTCCAGCGACTAAGCCACTACCTAAAGACTATACATGGACTGACCCTGGACTCTGACGTCATATGTAGCAATGAATATCCTAGTAAGAGCACCAGTGGAAGGGGAAGCCCTGGGTCCTGCTAAGACTGAACCCCCAGTGAACTAGATTGTTGTGGGGAGGGCGTCAATGGGAGGAGAATGGGGAGGGGAACAGCCATAAAGAAGGGGAGGGGGAGGGATTAGGGGGATGTTTGCCCGGAAACCGGGAAAGGGAATAACACTCGAAATGTATATAAGAAATACTCAAGTTAATAAAAAAAATTATCGATTTTTTTTAGAAAATCATAACATTATTGTTATAATGCCAAATTTTATCCATTTCTTTTATTTCCTTCTAGCATCTTATAATTAAATAAGTGGACATATCTTTAAAAAAAATTCGGTGTATTTTAGACAGTTTTTACATGTTCCATGTGTTTTAAGTCAAAATATTATTATTTGTGCTGTTTTGTAATGTCAAACTCTGCTTTCAACTTTCTATAGAGGGTGATACATTGGATATAATCTATTTTCTTTTTTTTTTTTGCTACAATAAGAAGAACACTTGGACATCTCAAAAGGACAAGTATTTAGATTTTATTATATTTGGATTATTTCTGAATTGTATCCTTTTTTAGAATGGTTTCAAATTTCAATTGCCAATTGTCTTATATAGACAGAAATATTTATGTTGCAAAAAATAAAATATTTTAAAGCCCATAGAAAAAAACGAAGTCGGAAATCACGTATCTAGAAAAATGAAGGAAAGAGGAAAATTCTACAGAATATAATTTAAACCTAATGTGCAAAATTGTTATCGTAAAAACTGGCTCTCACCTTCTATAGTATCTATAGATACTATAGAAATGAGGGGAGAGATGTTTTGTTACTATACCAGTCTGTTACTATAAATACATTCTGGAAGGAAAAACATGCTATCCAAATTATAGAAAATACTACATGTATTTAAATTCCAACTTTTAAAACTGATTTGGGAAATTGTCAGGTCAATAGACAAAGGGATTTTCTGTGCAAGCTTAGTAATCTGAGTTCAATACATAGAAATCATGTAACAGTGGAAAACCACTCCACAAATTTGTCCTATCCCCTCCATTTTTATGGTGTGACTGATGACACATACACACAGCATATAAATACATCCACAATAATAAGAAAACACAAATCAACTTTCATGTTTTCAAAAGTGAATGGGTCTTTCTTGGGATCCAGTTCTTACAGGGCAAAGGACCCTGGTAGGCATTGCTGTCAAACAGACACACAAATATATGCTAAACCTACCATCTATCATAATTCAAATTAAAATCAAAATCAAAATCACAATGAAATACCACTTCATATCAGGATGATTAATGATTTAATAGTTTCCAGTTAACTGTGAAAATGTCTAAACTTATGTAATTTACATAGATAAATAATGTGTTGTAGCTTATAATTTTCAAGGCTGAAATATAGATTGTCTTAGAAAGAATTTTAATTATAGGATATTTTCATGCTTCACAGTTTTGTGTACATTAATACTTTAATTGAAGTTTTATATACAGTTGACATCCCCTCTGTGTGTGTGTCTGTGTGTGTGTGTGTGTGTGTGTTTTGTTTTGATTTTTGTTTCTGTCATTTTTCTTCTTCATTACTTAAGTTTGCTTTATGTACATATTACTATTACTTCTATAGTTTCTAAATGAGGTATATAGACTGATAGAGTGGGACTTTTTGGAACTCCAAGTGGTTAAATAATGACATAGAGATTTATTAATATTTATACAAGGTTAGGCGTTTAGACTGGACTCGCTCCTGGCTGACTAATTCTGGGCTTATGTTCTGCCATACGGCCTGCTCGATTTCTTTGCTGATTTTTATGTCCTTCTACTTCTGTGTCACACTGGAATATTTTTCTCTCAGAGAACCGCTGTCACCCTATAAATCTGGTACTCCATTTCCTGCCTAGATAATGGCTATCAGCTTTTTTTAAACACAATTAATGTGTGAGGGAGGAAGAATGTGCTGAGGCAGGTGATAAACCATAGAATAACAATAAGAAAATCTGGATAGCACTCAGCTCTCTGCTGGTACAACAATCAACCATTGAATATACAGAAACAACCTTCACACAGTACACCCCAACAGATTATTAGATTCAGATATATGTTCTCTCCTAAGATATGCATTTAATATAATAAATTATTTATTATTATAAATAAGTTAATAAATTTTAATTTTAATAAGTTAAATTTTAATAAGTTAAATAAATTTTGATAAATGGTATACTCATTTTCATTAAAAACATTTAAATTATTTTTAGATTCAAAGGTAATTTAGAACTGTATTAGGTAAATTATATTGTGGGAATATGGATTTTTTCTAACCACTACTAGATCACATTTTAGCTTACTACCACTGTGATCTGCTATAATTTAGATCTGAAATATTCTATAACGCTCTTGTGTGAAAGACTCAATCCCTAAATTGATATTGTGAAGGGATCAAAGCAATAAAAGCATGCAGTCTTCAGATCAGTAACAGTATGTATAGCATTCAAGGAATTTCAGGATCCTCATGCCTTTCTAATTTCTTCTACAGTTCTCTCCATGTCAAAGTAGTTCTAAACTGCTATGATGTGTTACCACATCGTAGGTTGAAACAAAGAGAGTTAATGTGTCATTTGCTGAAGTCTATAAATGCGTACTATAGAAAAGCTTTGCTGATTCTAATTCATTTAAATGTCTCCTTATGTATCTAGTCTTAGTATGGAAGCAATTTAGTATTATATATAATGAATTAAAGTTATATATATATATATATATATATATATATATATAGAGAGAGAGAGAGAGAGAGAGCTAACTATGTACCAAACACATTCATAAAGTTATTCATAAAAGAGAGTTCTTGCATCTTCAGTAGGAGAAGCTAAGATAGTAGCCAGGAAGGGCTTAGTTAAGTATTATTATACTATTGAATCATTCATAAATCATGTTCTTTTCACAAGGCAAAAAATATGATTTTTCTGTTGCTTTTTTTGCAAAATATTAGAGTTAAAAATTAGGGTGTTTTTTTCTCAATAACCATTTCTCAGTCTTAGAATGAAGTTTGATTTAATTACAATATATATACTGCTTATAAAATACACTTTAAATACATAGAAACATTAAAATAGAAATACGAAGAGTAAAAATTTAGCAAAAGCATACATTGCTGTAATAATATGTTAAAATAAAGTTAAAAAATGAAGACTGTCAGGAGTAAAGGAACACGTAATAATAAATATTCTGTAAAAGGATGCAGCACTTATGCATGTGTAGGTATTTAACATCAAAGCCGGAAACAATGTAAAGCAAAAACTGATAAAAACTTCAGAGCAAAAGAGATACATTCACTGTTACACTTAGAGACTTCAGCACTGCTCTATCAGTAATTGACAGGTGCAGCAGGCAGAAAATCAGTACAGATATAGTTGAACTTAACAGCACCATCAATCAACTGGATCTAATTGACATTTATAGAACACTTCATCCAACATCAAGCAAATGCAGTCTTCTCATACGTACACAGAACATTCCTCAAAATAGATCATAGCTTATATTAGAAAACATACCTTGAAAATTAAAAACAGAAGTGATACAATCTTCTCAGACAATATATTAGCCAGTTTTCCATTAGTATAGAAAATATATGACATTAAATGAATTATAAATAGCAACAATTTAGTGTAGCATGCATTTCTAAAGACTTCAGGATATAACTCATTAACCCTCTTTATTTAATCCTATGGTATTTTAGCACATCACTGCAATGCAAAGCTACTTTTAGGGGAAAAGTGTAGAGGAAAATGAGAAAGGTATGAGAATCCTGAAATTCCTTGAATGTCATACATAATGTTACTTATCTGAATACTACATGCTTTTATTGCTTCTATCCCTTTACAATATCAATCTTGTGGATTGAGTCTTTCACACAAAAGTGTTTGTGGAATATTTCAGATCTAAATTGTAGCAGATCACCATATTATTAAATGTGATCATATGTGATCCAGTGATGGCTAGGAAAACCCCTATTTTCACAACATAATGAAGCATACTGTTCTGAATTGCCTTTGATTCTCAACACTCACAAGAACTACATATATTCACAGGAGTACATGTAGGTAAAAATAGAATTAAATCTTTAAAGAAGGACAAGAACACATGAATGTATTTATGTTGAGAAGAAAGAAGACGGTCTTCCCTGATAACTTCATTTTCTACTTTTAGAATATTTCAAATTATCAGCTGCTTCTTTAAAGTCCTAAGTAGCTATAGCATGGTTGGAAAATGTAAGATTAATAGACAAAATTAATTTACTTTTATGACTATTAAATGAATTACATTAGAAAATGTGTATTCAGAAGAGTCACAATATTGCAGTTATTTTAAGGCAACAAAAAAAAAAGAAAAATCATGTCTGGTACTAGATAATGAGGTCATGAATATTAGAAAGAACCTAATACTGTCATTTTCTAAACCAGTATAATTTCTAAAGAGTTTCTAAATATTTGCTCTTTAATCTGCAGATCAGTATAGATCTCATTTCTCAACTTGAAACATGGAAACTATTACAGAAAACCATGAGTGCTCAAAATGAAGAAGGAATAACTGATTGAGACATACTGAGCTAGAGGTGGCATATCTACAGTTCAACTCCTGAATGTAAGGCTCACGAAAGCATGCAGAAGAGTAATCAGAAAGGTTATAAAAGCCAGAGGACCAGGAAGACTTCTATAAGATTATTTCTTAGAAAAGGTAGGGAAATCATATCTACAAACCTGTAACAATATGGTTGTCTAAACAAGACGCTAATAATGACCACACCAACAGATATACTTGTAATGGCTTCAGGGGAGGGAGATTTAGTTTTATTTAAGAGTGTGATTCTGGGTAGTTTAACCATCCACTTGATGGGCGCACACTCAGAAGTATACACATAGCACCAATTGGAGTTGATGGGTTAGTAACATTCAAAAAAAGAGAACACAAAGATTGGAGAAGCAGGGAACTGAGGGTGAATCAAGGACAAGTTGCAGATGAATATGTGAAACAAATTTCATGACATTATCCAAGAATTAACTCAAATATGTATGAGTGTGCAAAGTGATGGAAACAATAAAAGGCAATTGTGATGTGATGATCCTATAATTAGGAAAAATATAAATGGAACCTCAAGAATCTAAAAAGCTTTCGTAGTGAAAATAACACTGTCAATATGACAAAACAGCATATTACTTATTGGGAAAAGATACCAAGCCTACATTCAACAGAGGGCTATTATCCAACGTATAGTAAGAACTGAGAAGTTAGACACCAACGACCCAAATAACCAGTTTTTAAAAAAGCAGGGTACAGATCTAAAAAGAGAATTCTCAACCATGGAATCTTGCGTAGCCAAGAAGCACTTAATGAAATATTCAACATATTCAATTATCAGGTGAATGCAAATCAAAAACAACTCTCAGATTCCATGTTATACCCATTAAAATGGCTAAGATAAAAAAATTATTCAAATGAGAAATCTTGATGTTGAGAATGTGGAGTAAGGGGGAACACTTCTCCATTGCTGGCGGGAGTGCATACTTGTACAACAACTCTGAAAATCAACATGAAAAGAGTCCCAGAATCTTTTTGAGTTGGTCTCCTCAAGATTCAGCTATACCACTCATTGAGAATATATCTGAAGACTGCTCCATCCAACAAGTAATTTTGCCTGCTATGTTCATTGCATTTTATTCAATAGACAGAACGGAATCCACCTGGATGTTCCTATACTGGAAGAAATGGGATAGTGTAAAGTGTCACATTTTTTTTAGAACATTATTCAGTGCTTTAAAAAATCATGAAATTGGCAGTTGTACAAATTCAACTAGAAAATATCATCTAAATACGGTAACTCAGGTCACCAAACACAAATGTGGCATGTATTCACTTATAACTGGATATTAGCTCTTAAGTAAATGACAATCAATGTATAATCCAAAGACTCATAGAGGTTGAGTGAAGAAGAAGCTTATAGCAGTTAGCATGGATATCCAGGCAACTGGTAAATGTGTGTGGGAAATAGGTGGAGATGGGAGAAAGAACAATCAGGTGCAGGGTGAGAGTTGATCTGGAGCGAGACAGTGCAGAGAGAGACATCTGGAATTCCAGGTCATATGAAAAATACTGAAGTAAAAATGTCTTAGAATCTATGAGTGTAATCCTAGTGAGGAATCCTAAGAATGGAGAATACTAATTATGAACTGACTATCAGTTTGTAGTCAGGCATGTCTTCCAGGTTTGTGACTCAGCTATATTTTGTTAAGCTGTCAACCAAAGAGGGCATGTGGTGGTTATCTCTTAACAACCCAGGCCCATGCTATACTAGAGGGTTACCTCTGAAATTACAGGCCCCATTGCAGTGGACAACATACACACAGCTTATTGAATGTAGAGAATTTCAGCTAATGCAGTTTAGGAGCCTTTACCCCTACAGCCTAGTCTCTTTGGTGCAAGAAGGTACTCTGCAGATGCCTGGAAGAAAATTCTAGACACAAACCCAGCAACAAAACCCTGTATGTGCAGCCTGTCCTGCTTGTAAGATATTCTTTGACTACAGTGACAATAATCATGTGGCAGTGACCAATGTTGGGTTTGAGGCCTATCACATGAAAGTGAGCCCATCTCTGGATGTAAAGGAACCAGAGAAAAGTTACCCAGAGACCTGGGGTAGAACCAAACCAAACTGGCAAAAAAAATAAATTAAATGATTCTTAATAGTATTCTGCTATATGCTTTGATTGATACCTTGTCCAATCAATATCAACTAAGTTTCCTCTGGCAGCAGAATGGAATAAGTATGGATATTCACAACCAGACAATATGCAGAGAGTTAAATTAGAGGTCTACATTGTATTCTCTCCCCTTTTATATTGGGGAGGGATGTAGGAGTAATAGGTGATAAAGGACAATGGGAAAACATGGTCACTGAATCAACTAAAGAGGGTTCACATGAGCTAACAGAGACTAAAATGCTATGCATGGGGCTTCCATGCTTCTCCACCAGGTCCATTTGCATACATGTTATGGTTGTTAAATTGGTGTTCTTGTTTGACTCCTAATAGCAGAAGCAGGTGTACCTCTGACTCTGTACATACTCGAGAGACTCTTTTCCCCCCTATTAAGTTGCCTAATACAGCTTCAATA
The DNA here is from genome assembly GCF_011064425.1 of Rattus rattus. Taxonomy (NCBI): domain Eukaryota; kingdom Metazoa; phylum Chordata; class Mammalia; order Rodentia; family Muridae; genus Rattus; species Rattus rattus. The sequence goes on along the minus strand of NC_046172.1, from coordinate 41,105,768 downwards.
TGAGGTCTTTGGCCTTAGCTTGCTGTATCTTGTTTTGCCTATCTGGATTTCATCTCCCGGAGAACTGCTCTTTATTTAAGTAGAAATAGAGGCGGAGTGGATCTGGGAGAGACAGAAGGTGGAAGGAAGATAAGAGTGGAGGGAGGAAAAGCTATGGTCAGGATGCATTGTATGAGAAACAATCTTTTTTCAATAAAAAGAAAAGTGTACACACAAAAATAAAAATTAAAAAAAAATGTGCAATAGAAGAGCTTAGACCTTACAGGTGACCAACAGCTATCTCATTGGCTTGCTGAGCAATAGGGAAGTTTTGTCTGGTACTGAAAATCTAATCAATACCTGAAAGAGTATAAGGTCATGGTTCTCAGAAAAGAACCTACAATTTCCACATTTCAAATTTTATAATTCCTACTATTCTTGATACTTATTCTTATACACACACATAAGGGTAGTTCTTTTAACTCATTAAAGAATTTTTTCTTTGGCAATTCATAGAGATATTAGAGAGAGCCACAACTAGTCAAAAGTCAGAAAAATGACAAATGTGTTACCTAGGCCTAAATTGATTGAAGGGACAACATCCTTACTCTGAAGTAGAAAGGAATATCCTGAGTGAGGTAATCAATCAGAAAAACCCACTCTGTGTGCACCTACTGATAAGTGGATATTAATAAAAAGCTTGAATTACCCCAGACGTACTGTACAGACCAGGTGGAAGCCTAAGAAGTAAAGGATGACTAAATGCAGATGCTCCTACTCCTTCTTAAAAGGGGGAAAAGACCATAGAGGGACATGGAAGAACGCTGAGCAGCGACCAAGGAAACACTAGAGTCTGTCCCACATGTGGCCACATATACACAGCCACCAAAGTCTAGACAAGATTGATGAAGCAAAAATGCATGGTGCGACTGACATAGATTCTCCTTAGAGCTCACACCCAGAATATGTCTAATACAGAAGTCAATGCTAGCAGCAAATCACTGAACTGAGAACAGGACACACTTGGGGGAATTAGAGGAAGTACTAATAGAGTTGAAGGAGCTTGCAACCCCACTAAACCACTACCGGAATACTGTACATGAACTGACCCAGGGCTCCAACCGCATATGTAGTAGAGGATAGCATTGTTGGGGCACCAGTGGAAGGGGATGCCCTTGGTCCTGCCAAAGTTGGACCCCCAGTGCAGGGGAATATAAGGGGGAGCAGTAAGGGGGATGTATGGGGGAAATACCCTATGGAAGAGGGGGAGGGGAGGGGATGGAGGCTTGTGGATAGGAAACTGGGAAGGGGAATGACATTTGAAATGTAAGTAAATATTAATATATATCTAATAAATATATATCTAATCTAATAATATATATATAAATATATATTATATATATAAATATATCTAATAAAATATATATAAAATATTATAAGAACCAGAGGATAGTGGCATCTGTAGCAAGCTTCAAACTTTTAAATATGGCAAGGAAGCTGCATACATGTACATTCAATATGAATTTTAAACAAGATGAGCAAAATGACATCACTTGAAATGCAAATGCAGATAGGAGGGGGCAGGGATCAGAAGTTGGACCCAATTTTTAGATAAAAAACTACAGGCAATGAAATATTGCTGAAAGAGGGATAATTAGGTTTTCCCATAAATGAGAACTCAAACGGTTACTTAATCCCAACCCTGAGTAATTCTTTTTTATTAACTTATGGAAGAGTTTATTTTGGCTTACATTGTAGTCACTGAGCAATTTCTGTACTTCTTTTTTTTTTTCAGAGCTGGGGACCGAACCCAGGACCTTGCGCTTGCTAGGCAAGCGCTCTACCACTTAGCTAATCCCCAAACCCTGTACTTCTTTTTTTTAAATAAACATAGTATTTTTTTATTAATTTTCAGGAATTTAATATAATGCATCCTGATCACACTTGGTTCCCATGTCTCCCAGTTCCACCCTTCCATCCTTCCATCCTTGTGCCACCTCTTTCCCTCAAGAAACAGTCTGGAGACCATCTTGATGTCTATGGTCCTTGCAGCAACCAGAGGACCTATCAATAACTCTGTTTTTAGAGAAACATCAGCCTAACTTCAGTGGATTCTGATAGGTCTCAAATTCACAGTGGCTGCCTGAGATATCTATTTAACGTATCAAAAAGGACTCTAGCCTGAGGACATATTCAGTCCTGTCTGTTACCGAGTCATCCTGGTTGACATATCCTATATTATACCCTAGACTATCCAGCTTGGTTTCCCTTCCCTGAGCTTCTCTGACTCCTATAAAATCTCAGCCGTTTTGACGAGTACTTTTGACCTCATGGCCTCTTGGTCTCTGCAAAGTACTCTCTTTGCTCCCTTCCTCTCTCAATATCCCGACAACCTTTGTTTTTTAAAATTGGATATATTTCTTTATTTACATTTCAAACATCATCCCTTTTCCTGATTTCCTGTCCATAAGCCCCCCATCCCCTCTCCCTCCACCATATGGATATTTCTCGCATCCATCCCCCTTACAACGCCCCATATTCCCCTGCACCGGGGGGGTCCAACCTTGTCAGGACCAAGGGCTTCTCCTTCCACTGGTGTCCCATCAAGGCTATTCTCTGCTACATATGCAGTTGGAGCCATGAGTCAGTCCATGTATATAGTCTTTAGGTAGTGGTTTAGTTCCTGGAAGCTCTGGTTGTTTGGCATTGTTGTTCTTAAAAGTTGCAAGCTCCTTCAGCTCTTTCAGACCTTTGTCTAATTCCTCCAACAGGGGTTCAGTTTGCACAACTATATATCCTACTCTTTGTAATTTTTTTCTTTATCTTACATGTATTTTAGTATTTTTGGCAAAGAATTTTTAAGATTTATGTTTACATAAGGATAACAAACTAAAGATGAATGACATCGAGATGAGAATAAAATGAAAATGAAAATGAAAATGAAGTTCAGACAAAATAGTGGAAAGTATAGAAAAGTGGAAAGCAACAACAGAACAATACAAGATTTTCAGTGACATTACTGATAAAAGCAGAAACTTGTTGTGTCAAGGAAGGGGGATGCTAACCGGATGAGGTTGGAGTTGGTGGGAAATGTGGTGATGAACTTGTGGCAGGGGAAACCAAAGAGGGGATCAACAATTGGAATGTAAATAAATAAAATAATAAAAAGAAACAAACAAAAAAGAGCAACAATATCTGAAAATATGTACTCAAAGTCTTTATCAACATTGCAGATAACTGAAGGATAGGATATGCAGAAACTTTAACTAAAATATAGTGTATAAGTAATTTATTTTCAATAAAAATATTAATAAAAACAAAAAGTAAAAGTAAAAATTGACCAAACAAAAAATTATATAAGTAATCATATGCTGTTAAAAATAAAGGTGGAGCTGAAATTATTTTCTGAGTCGAGAATAGATATAGGAAAATTTAAAAAAATCAGAAAATGACCTGGCATATTAAAATATTGTATTTTCAATAATATTCGTGGAAAATGTTAGGAAATCAGTCATCTGGAGTGGACAGAAATAGCAGCATCAACTCAGCATTAGACAGTAGGAAAGAAAACTTCTCAGGCTAAAAATGGGGCTTACATTTTCTTCAGTACACAAGTATAAAATATATAAGAAAATCAGAATAATTTTTACAAAAAATGGTAAAAAATTTGGAGTACTTTCCTTTTATATTTAACTGAGAACTGCTGAATGTATAAGTATAAAGCAGCTTGGCTAAAACTGTTAACGAGGTAAAAGTGAAAAAATATTTTTTAATATTGAAACAAATGTGATATTATAAATGTAAACAGAGAAATGAATTGGATTTACCAAATGTAGATTGATGTTTCATTATTAGGTTCATAAATAAAAATTAATATATACATAATATTAAATAAAATTATTGTATATTATATTTATATTATAATGTGTATTCGTAATATAATATACACTATATAATAGTATACAATATTACTATATCATATTTATTATCAAATTTCTATTATTAATTATAAATATATTTTATTATAGAAGTATATAATATAATAAAATAATATAAAAATGCACAGATATTATATCTAGTATTCTTATATATAAATTTTATACATATTACATTTATATATATAACATTAATAAATATGTAAATGTTTTCTTATTTTACATTCATATATATGATATATGAACATCTACTTATAAATATTGTTTATATTAGTAATATATATAATTATCCATAAATGAGTATTGTTAGTTATGTATAATATATATTATACTTCAGGTATTATATATGGGTAGCATTGATATACATATTGTATAATAAATGCTATGCATGTGTAAGTAATACATTAATATGATAATGTAGTATATAGTATGTAGTATATAGCATATATTCTATATTACATACACATAGTATGCAGTGCATACTATGTGTTGCACAGTATGGAATTGCACATATGGACTATATCATGTAATGTAATACATCATGTTGCATGTAGTATGCAGCATGTTGCATGTATGTACTGTATACCATGTAGTATTTATTATGGAATATGTGTGCAGTATGTTAAAAGTACCATACATGTATCATATGGCATGTACCATATAGTTTTCAGGGTGTAGTATATACATAGCATATAGTGTAAATTGAGTAGTTGGTACTATGTACATGTTGTGTAGTATTCATTATGTAGCATGCAACATGTAGCATGTAGTATGTAGTAGTATGTAGTTTTTATATAGTATATTTCATGTTGTGTGTGGTATAAAGCCTGTACCATGTTTCATTTATCATGCAGTAGGTATTACACAATACATAGCAAATTGCATGTAGCATATACCACATAGCATGTGACATGTTGTATATAATATGAATAAAATATATTATATGGCATGCATTATATTATATTATGCATTGTATATTGGGTAGTGTTCAGCATATAGTATATAATATATAGTATAGTTGATATTAAATATTATATATCATATATCACAGAGGATATATTATGCATATCATATATTGTATATAGTATATGGTACATAATATACACAATATATTATATGGAGTATATTACATAGGATATTTTATGTATTATGTAGTATGTAGCATCTATTGTGTAGTACATATTATGCCTGTAGTATGTTGTATACAGTAGGTACAAAGACTGTGGTATGTGGCCTGTGGCCTGGATATTTTGTAATATTTCATATTATATTAATAATCTTAAATAATAATGTATACATTGTATTATATATATTTTCCTCATCTTTATTTACAATTTAGATTAGTGTAATTAAATTAATTTCTTTTCAGTGGTATCAGTATGGTACACCTTTCTCCATTACTTTGTTTTCAAATTGTTTTTCCAAATATAGCTAATGTGACTTTAACATGAAAATGAGCTCAATAGTTTGTAGATTTTAGATTTTATTTCTTTAGATTAAGTATTTTCAGAATACACACACACACACACACACACACACACACACACACATATATATATATGGCATTCATTGTAAAGGTCTTTTTATTTCAATTTCTAATTTTGTACCATTTATATTCAATATGAACAGTGTACAGGAATTTTAATCCAGCAACATGGATATTCTGGCAAGGAGTCACCTCCAAAGACCTTCTAGATTTGTGTTATTCACCTGGAAATACACACATTTCATCCCTGTTGCTAGAATATAGATATGCCCTTAGTGTATACTTTTAATCGCAAATAATGAAGACAAATTAAGTTTATAGAAGGAAGTAGCCATGTTTGCAAGTGACATCTAATTGACAGGCAGTGCTGTGATACTGTGACTGCAGTTCAATTGAGTATAGCCAAAACAATGGAATTCAACTGAGTTCAGTACAGTGTAGTTTGGTTCAGTTCAGTTGAATGCAGTTGAGGTCAGTTATGTTTGTGCAGGTCACAGTCAGGGTTTTTTAAACAGAACAATTTATTTAGAAGCCAAGTTATACCTGTTTGAACTAGTCAGCATGGAAGATTAGATTGTATGGAGGCTAGAAATTTCCAGGATTAGCCATAATGATATATAAAACTGTAAAGGAAACTCTCTGGATTGAGCCTAGTTCCTTATTTGCACACCTTGTCTATGGCTATCATTTTATCATGTCATCTGAGGAAATAAAAATTACTTTTACATCTGATATCCAATGTTATTGGAGAAGATGTCCCAACAGTTGCTGAGCCCTGCATGGTCAGAGAAGACACTGTGTGACATTGTTCCCACCACTGAAACGAAGCCAGATGGGCATGGCCTCCATAACTTTTGACAGTAGTGCATGAGGCTTTTTGTATACTCTTCATTCAGGAAATATTCTTTCTGCCAAGGTTATTAGAACATATTATCTCTGTCATGTTTATTGGGGAATGTCCTCTCTACCAAGTTTAGTGACTCCATGACTCTCTGATAGTCAGAGACAGCATGAGTCTACCAGGCAAGCTATGTCTATGTCTTCAACAAAAACGGTAAATGATTTGACCTTCAGGACAGCCTTTAAGAATATGGAAAATAACTCTCAAAACTTAAGTTGAAAAAATATATAAATAAGGTTCCTCAACTATGGAAAATAAAACATGCAATATGATTTATATGAAGGGTTTCATGGGAGTATAAGAAAAAGGAACAAACGGAGCTACACTATGAGTCAGCTTGTCAGAAAGATATTAAGGAAGGCGATAAAGAGAGTTGGGGAGTGGTGATTGCAAGGCAAGATGACACCCTGGTACATTTATTGTTTTTGCTTTAAAAAAGCAGGCAGGTTTCTGAGTTCAAGGGCAGCCTAGAACAGAGCAAGGTTAGGTCCAGGCCCAGGTCTGGTATTAAAGGTAATTTCACACCAGTATCCCACCTAGCTAAGCTTATTGTCTGCACTTACAAAGGCTGGCAGATCTTAAAATTCTTCCCTGCTCCCTGAGTCTTCTGGGGCATACCAAGCTGTGAAGAGCAGCCTGCTACCCCCTGCCTTGGCCTCTCTGCCCACCTTCAACAAACCTGCAGATACTGAACCATAAGGCTTAGCTTCCCTTACTCCTCTTATGTTTTCTGCTCAGTAAATCTATTTTTGCATGCCAAGGGGTCCTATGCTGGCTGGACATTCATTCTATCACCACTTCTCTGCCCACCTTCATCAGACCTTCTGATCCAGACACATACAGGTTAGCTTCTTTCCTGACATATCTTTCTTGCTGAGTCCTCTGGGGCATGCCAAGCTGGCATAAGCACAATGCTATTCCCTTTGGATAATCACTCTTCTACCACTTCTACACCTACCTTCAATATACATGGGGATCCTGACTCATACAAATTAAATTCCCTTACCCTGCATATCTTTGCTTCTTTCAGAGTCCTCTGGAAAAATCAAGCTGCCCTGATCAGGGTTATATCCCCACTATTCCCCAATTAACCCCCACCTCTCTTCCCACCTTCATCTTAACTATGGGTTCTGAATTGTAAAAACCTGCAGATCCACAAATATCCAGCTCAATGAAAACCTTCAGAGGCCCACCACACCAGGATCATGGAGGAAAAACCCTCTAGAAATACAAGTACAACAGAAATATCCAATGACCAAAGCAATTACTATGGGTAAAGGCCCTGAAAAAAAACAAAAAAACAAACAAACCAAACCAAAAAAAAAAAAAGCCAGGGCAATATAGCAATATATCCATTATAACAAGCCCCAGATGCTCTAACACAACAGAAGTACATGAAAATAACTATAAATCCAATCCTATAAAGATGTTAGAGGCCTTTAAAGAAGAAATGAGTAAATGCCTTAAAGACATACAGGAAAAAGCCAATGATACAGGTAGACATTAAAAAAAAAAGAAACAAGTAAATTATTTAAAGATATACAGTAAAATACAGTTTAACAGGTTGAGGAAATCAATAAAACTGTACAAGAACTGAAAGTACAAATAGAAGCAATAAAGAAATACAATTTGGGTGAATTCTGGAGATGGAAATCTTAAGTAAGAGAACAAGAACAAGAGATGCAAACATTAGCAATGGAATACAGTAGGTGGAAGACAGTATCAGGCAGAGAAGATATAATAAAAGAAATTGATATATCAGTAAAAGAAAATGTTAAATCTAAAATGCTTGACACAAAACATCCAAAAAATGGGATACAATGAAAAGAACTAAACTAAGAATTATAGGAATAAAAGAAGGAGAAGAGTCCCAAGTATAAGACCCAGAAAATATTTTCAATAAGACCTTAGAAACAAACATTCCCAAAAGAGATGCCTGTAAACATACAAGAAACTTATAGAACACCAATTTGACAGGAAGATGAAAAAAAATCCTCTGGCTAAAATCAAAACACAAGATCTACAGAACAAAGGAAAAATATTAAAAGCAGCTGGAGCTGACCTTGTGTTAAAGATCTCTCCTCACCAATCCAGCCCAGACATAATTTGTTAACTAAGAATGCTGACACACCTAAGTGCAAAGGTGAGGCCACCTCTACTGCCCCAATACCTGACCCAAGTGGGGCATGCCCAGGGCCCAGAGGATCCTGAAACCAAAGTTCAGCCAGGCTCATAATATCTCTGGTTCCATCTGATCCTGGTAGCTGTGCCAAGCCCTATGGACCCCAATCTCGACTGGAGATAATTTGTCCCCCAGAATTGTAAACACACTAAGCTCACAGTCTCAAAGTCTCACAGGCTCACAGGCCAGACAAGTGCCAGTCAAATACAGAAATAATATCTACACCAGAGATAACCAGATGGAGAGAGGAAGCAGAAGAACATAAGCAGAGACCAAGGCTACTTGGCATCATCAGAACCAAGTTCTCCCACCACAGCAAGGCCTGGATATCCCAACATACCTGAACACCAAGGTTTAGATCTAAAATCCTATCTCATGGTGATGATGGAGGACTTTAAAACAGACATAAATAACTCCTGTAAAGAAATACAGGAGAGGAGCAGAACTTGGGCACTGGCTTTTCACCCAGTTCCAAAACACATAGAGGAAGCTGGTGCTCTAACTTGCCCAAGATCAGAGATGAAGAGGCCACAACAACTGCCCCAATACCCTGAGTAATTGGGACCTTTGGGATCCAGGGACCCTTCTGATTTGAAGCAGTGCCATGAGCCAACATTGTGTGTTGGTTCTGTACCTAGTCCACAACACCCAGAGGAAGCTGATTCCCAGGTGCTGTGAACTGCCCAGGATCACAGGAGAGGCCACAACATCTACCCCAACACCCAGAGTATCTGGGTCCCCTAGGATCCAGGGATGCAAGACCACTCACCCAGCCAGTGGCATGGGTTCCTTCCAGTCTGAACCTGGACCCTGAACAGACCAGGAATGATGGCTCTACATTCACTCTTACAATACCCAAAAGGAACCGGAATCCCAGGTGATCTCAAATACCCAGGATCACATGATCACAGAGGAAACTTGACTCCCCAGAGATCAAACACAACCAGGAGCACTGGAGCTCTGACACCCTCAAGATCAGAGTTAAGGACACAACACTTTTCCTAATAGCCAGAACGACTGTGACCCAAATAGAAACTAGGGAAAAACAAACCCCACCAGCCAGAGGCACTGGCTTCTTCCAGCTTGCACCGGTGCCCAGAAAAATTCCAGGACTCTGGCTCCCCATCCACTCCAGCAACACCCTGAGAATGTTTGACTTCCAGAAGCTCTGAGACAATAGGACCTCAGGAGCTTGGTCACATTAGGATTTAAGGATCCCAGAGCCAGCTAGTCTCCTAGAAACTCTGACACACTCAGGATCTGAGGATCAAACGATCCCAGAATCATAGGACAACAGAGACAGCCAGACTCTTAGGAATTCTGACAAAACCAGAATCAGAGGAGGGAAATTCTCCAGTCAAAGAGAGCAAGGGCAGGTAGAAATAGAGATAACAAAATGGCAAAAGAAAAGCACAAGAACATAAGTAACAGAAACCAAAGCTACTTGGTCTCATCAAAATACAATTCTCACACTACAGCAAGTCCTGGTTACACTATCTCACTGGAAAAGCAAGATTTGAATTTAAAACAACATCTCATAATGATGATAGAGGACATAAATAACTCCCTTAAAGAAATACAGGAGAACACAGGTATACAGGTAGTAGTCCTTAAAGAGGAAACAAAAAATCCCTTAAAGAATTACAGGAAAACACAACCAAACAGGTGAAGGAAATAAACAAAACAATCCAGAATCTAAAAATAGAAAGAGAAACAATAAAGAAATCACAAAGAGAGACAACCCAGAGAATAGAAAACCTAGAAAAGAGATCAAGAGTCCTAGACACAAACATCACCAAAAGAATACGAGAGAGAGAAGAATCTCAGGTGCAGAAAATACCATAGAAAACATTGACACAACAGTCAATGAAAATGCAAAATGCAAAAAATTCCTAATCCAAATATTCTGGGAATCCATGACACAATGACAACATCAAACCTAAAGATAATAGATATAGAAGAGAGTAAATATTCCCAGCTCAAAGTGCCAATGAATATCTTCAAAAAAATTATAGAAGAAAACTTTCCTAACCTAAAAAAGGAATGCTGATGACCATACAATCCGATAGAAGTCAAAATAGACACGTCCAGAAAAGAAACTCCTTCTGTCACATAATAATCAATACACAAAATGAACAAAACAAAGAAAGAATACTAGAAGCAGTAAGGGAAAAAGGTCAAATAATATATAAAAGCAGTCCTATCAGACTTCTCACCAGAGACTGAAAGCCAAAAAGATCCTGAGCAGATTTCAAATAGACCCTAGGAGAACAAAAATGCCATACATGGCTATTATAACCAGCAAAATTTTAATTACCATAGATTGAGAAACCAAGATATTCGATGACAAAACCAAATTTACACAATATCTTCACACAAAGCCAGGCCTACATAGGATAATAGAAAAATCCAACACAAGGAAGGAAACTACAACCTATAAAAAGCAAGAAAATAATCTTTCTAAAAGCCTCAAAGAAGATAGTCACACAAATAATATTCCACCTTGAACAACAACAATAACAATAACAACAAAAACAACAAAACAAAACAAAAAAACAAAAACAAAAGCAGGAAGCAGGAAGCAACAATCACTTTTCCTTAATATCTCGGAACATCATTGGAATCAATTCACCAATAAAAGGACAGACTAACTGACTGGCTAGGTTAAAAGGACCGAGCATCTTGCTGCGTACAGTACATGCAAGTCAATGAAAAAGAACAGCACTCCCTCAGAGTTAAAGGTTGGAAAAATATTTCCCAAGCAAATGGTCCCAAGAAACAAGCTGGAGTAGTCATTCAAATGTTCAATGAAATAGACCTTTGACCAAAAGTTATCAAGCATGATGAGGAAGGGCACTTCATACTCATCAGTGGACAAATCTACAGAGATGAACTCTCAATTGTGACCATCCAAGCTCCAAATGCAAGGACACTCAAATTCATAAAAGAAACTTTACTAAAGCTCAAAGCACAGATTGCACAACACACAATAATAGTGGGAGAATTTAATACTCTCCTCTTAGCAATGTACAGACAATGGAAACAGAAAAAACAAACAAACAAACAAACAAACCACTAAACAGAGACACCTAACAGAAGTCATTAACTAAATGAAGTTGACAGATATCTATATAACATTTCATCTTAAAATGAATGCACATTCTCAGCATCTCATGGTACATTCTCCAAAACTGATCATATAATCCATCACAAAATAGGCCTCAACATATACAATATTTAAATAATCTTATCAGATTACCATGGAGTAATGCTGGTCTTCAATAACAAACAACAGAAATTCACATACACGAAAAAGTTGAAACAATATTCTACTTAATGACAACTTCTGTCAAAGGAAAAATAAAGAAAGAAATTATGGATATTTCAAATTTAATGAAAATAAAGGCATAAAGACCAAAAAACTTATGGAACATAAATGAAAAAGAAATTAACAAAAAGGAAAATACTTAGCTCTTTATACCTCCAACATATAAACTGGAAAGAGAAATACTAGCAGCTTGACCACATCTGAAATCTAAAGAAAAAAAAAGAAGAAAAAATACACCCAAGAGAAGTTGACAGGAGGAAATAATCAAACACAGGGCTGAAACCAACAAGGCAGAAACAAAAAGATGTATATAAAGAATCAACAAAACCAAGAGCAGGTTCTTTGATAATAAAATCAACAAATAGATAAACCCTTAGCCAGACTAACCAGAAGGCACAGACAGTATCCAAATTAACAAAATAAGAAATGAAAAGGGAGTCATAACATCAGAAACTGAGGAAATTCAAAAAAATTACCAGATCCTACTAAAATGCTTATACTCAACAAAACTGGAAAATCTAAGTGAAATGGACAATTCTCTAAACAGATACCAGGTACCAAAGTTAAATCAAAATCAGATAAACCATCTAGATAAACTCTTAAAAAAAATAGAAGTAGTCATTAAAATTCTTTCAACCTGAAAAGGCCCAGGACCAGATAGGTTTAGTGCAGAATTCTATCAGACCTTCTAAGAAGATCTAATAACAATACTCTTCCAACTTTTCCACAAAATAGAAACAGAAGGAACACTACACAATTAATTCTATGCAGACACAATTATGCTTATACTTAAATCATACAAAGATCCAAAAATAAAAGGAACCTTCAGTCCAATTTTCCTTATGAATGTCTGTGCAAAAAACTAAATAAAAGTCTTGCAAACCAAATCCAAGAACACACCAAAACAAATATTCAGCATGATCAAGTAGGCTTCATTCAAGTGATGGAGGGATGGTTTAATATACTGAGATCCATCAACTTAACACATTATATAAACAATCTCTAAGAAAATAGCCCCATGATCATCTCATTAGATGCTGAAAATCATGGCACAAAATAAAAAATCCCTTCATGTTAAAAGTCTTGGAAAGATCTGAAATCATGGCCTCTGTACTTAAAATAGTAAAAGCAATATACAGTAAACCAATAGCGAACAAGGAACTAAATGGAGAGAAACTTGGAGCAATCCCACTAAAATCAGGGGCTAGACAAGGCTGCCCACTCTACCACTACCTATTCAATGTAGTACTTGAAGTCCTAGACAGAGCAATTAGACATCAAAAAGAGGTAAACAGGATAAAAATAGAAAAGGAAGAATTAAACATATCACTATTTGCAGATTATATGATAGTATGCATAAATGACACCAAAAATTCCATCAGAAAACACCTACTGTTGACAAACAACTTCAGCAAATTGGCTGGATATAAAATTAGCTCAAACATATCATCATCCTTCCTCTACTCAAAGAAAAAATGGGCTGAGAAAGAAATTAGGGAACCACTATTCACAATAGTTACAAATAATATAATATATATTGGTGTGCTAACCAAACAAGTGAAAGATCTGTACAACAACTTCAAAACTCTAAAGAAAGAATTTGAAGAAGACCTCAGAATTCAGAAAGATCACCAATGTTTATGGATTTGCAGAATTAACATAATAAAAATGGCCATCGTAGTAAAAAGCAATCTATAGACTCAATGCAATCCCCATCAAAATTCCATCTCGATTCTTCACAGAGATAGAAAGAACAGTTCTCAAAATCATTTGAACAACAGAAAAACCAGGATATCTGTAAATATTTTTGATAATAAGAGATATTCTGGTGGAATCACCATCCCTGATCTCAAGCTCTACTACAGAGCACTATTGACAAAATCCTCACAATATTGGCACAGAGACTGACATATAGATCAATGGGATACGATTGAAGTCCCAGAATTAAACACATGCACCTATAGTCACCTGACTACTGACAAAGAAGCCAAAACAATGTAATGGTTTAAAGACAGCATATTCAACGAATGGTGCTGGCTTAATTGGCAGTCCACATGTAGAAAATGCAAAATGATCTGTTCTTACCTCCGTGTACAAAGCTTAAGTCCAAGTGGATCAAGTACCTCCACATAAACTAGATACACTCAATCTATTAGAAGAGAAAATAGGAAAGAGCCTTGAATATATCAGCACAGGGGAAATTTTCCTAAACAGAACATCTATGGCACCAACTCTAAGAGTACCTATAGACTAATGGGATCTAATAAAATTAAAAGTTTATTTAAGGTAAATGACACATGTGTTAGGACAAAATGGCAATCTACAGATTGGAAAAAGATATTTACCAATCCTAAATCTGATAGAGGGATAATATCCAATATATACAAAGAACTCTTGGAGTTAGACTTCAGATAATCAAATAACCATATTTAAAAATGGGATACGGATCTAAACAAATAATTCTCAACTTAGGAGTATCAAATGGCCAAAAGGCACACAAAGAAATGTTCAGAATCCTTAGCCATCAGGGAAATGCAAATCAAAACAACCCAGAGATTCTACCTCACACCAGTCAGATTGTCAAAGATCAAAAACACAGGTGACAGCAGATGTTGGTAAGGATGTGGAGAAAGAAAATCACTCCTCCATTGTTTGTGGGATTATAAACTGGTACAACCACTCTGGTAATCAGTTTGACAGTTCCTCAGAAAATAGAACATAGTACAATGTAAAGACCCAGGTATACCACTACGGGGCATATACCCAAAAGATGCTCCAACCTATAACAAGGACACGTGTTCCACTTTGTTCATACCAGTTTTATTTATAATAAACCGAAGCTGAAACAACAGATATCCCTCAGCTAAGGAATGGATACAGAAAATATTATACATTTACACAATAAAGTACTACTCAGCTGTTAAAACAATGACTTCATGAAACTTGCAGACAAATGGATGGAACTAGAAAATATCATTTTGAGTAAGGAAACATAGTCACTAAAGAAGACCTATAATATCTTCTCACTGATAAGTATATATTAGCCCAAAAGCTTGGAATACCCAAGATAGAACTCACAGACCATATGAAACTCAAGAAGAAAGAAAACGAAAGTATGGCTTCAGTCTTACTTAGAATGGGGAACAAAATAATCATGGCAGGTAGAGTGAGGGAGGGGCTTTGGAAGCAGAGAGGGGTGGAGGGATATATGGGTGTCTTAGTTAGGGTTTTACTACTGTGAACAGACACTATGACCAAGGCAAGTCTTACAAAGAACAACATTTAATTGGGTCTGGCTTGCAGGTTCAGAGGTTTAGTCCAGCATCCTCAAAGTGGTAATGTGGCAGCATGTAGGCAGGCATGGTGCATGTAGAACTGAGAGTATTACATCTTCATCTGAAGGCTGCTAGAGGAAATCTGACTTCAGGTAGTTAGGAGTTGGGATGTTTGGGCTGGCCTGGTAGCAGTCCACCAAGGCAACTTAACAATTCTGGTGGAGACTTTTCAAAGAGCTTTGTTGGCCAGAGAATCTGCCAAATCTGGATGGGAATGTGAACAGAGTCTGCAACAAGAGAGTTGCAAAATTGGCAGTCTCTAAATGTGGCTTGGCATGAAGGCAGTGAGACCACTGGGGACAAGCATGGCGCTAGCATGGGATGGAAAACCCTTTTGTATTATTTCCTGTTACACTTTGGGCCCTCCCAAAGTTTGTCATCACTTCTCTAGCTATGCCCTCTGTAGCACTCTAAGCTCCGGTTGATCCATTCCATTGTCCCTGCTGTTCGTGGTGGTCATACCGTAGTACTGGCATCTTCAATACCCTGGGGTCTTCCTCTGTGAGAAGGTTTCACCAATAGCCTCTCATAGGCATTCCTCATGGTGTTAAGCCTCAACTACTTTGCATGACCCCTTCAGTTCTGTGCCATCAATTACAACTGAGGTGGCACATTCACCAATGGCCTTCCAATGCCTCTCCCAGTGCCCAGCCTCAGATGTTCTTCATTATACCTTCATGCCTTCAAAACCAGTACCATCCTGGTGAGTGACTCTTACTCATTATTAAGTATAGCTGCATCATGAGGTACAACCTTGGCTATCTCTGGAACACTGCTTCTTTCTTCTCTCAGTAAACACTATCCAGAAGATTTTACCTGAGTGATGCTGGTCTATTCTTAATCACCTATAATTTCTTAACTCCAGCTAACCAGCATCAATTTTTCCAGTAGTCCCTTCTATTCTGGACTCTAAAACCAGAACCATGTGGCCAAATCTAACAAGTTCTACTGCTTACTGGGGCTGTGTCATGGTCCCCTTGTTTTATTACATTATCACCAGTGTTCTGTTTTCCAACTCCTTCACTGCCTAAGCTTGGCTGTCCTGGATTTTCCTTTGTAAATTAACCTTGAACACAGAAATTTGCATACCTGTTTCCTGGGGTTAAAGGTATATATCACCATTCTGGACTTGAGCTTTTCTTTATCTAGAACTTGCTCTGTCCAAGTCTGGCCTTAAACTCAGATATTTGCTTTGCTTTATCTCCTGGGATTAAAGGTGTATATCACCATGTCTTGATGTAAACTTAGCTGCATAGGATCTTGCCCCAAAGTCCCACTCCCTTAATCTTCTTTCTCCTAGAACACAGAATTAGGGTCCATTTCACTTCCTAGTATCCCTTTAATACCTGAAACATATATTTTATTATTTTCCTTTCTCAGCTTGCTATACTTGTTTAAAATGCTCTTCATAAGACTTAACCAGAGACATAACCAGAGGTTAATCGTAGCCTCTGGATGAGAGAAAGTGCCACACACCCATCTCAAAAATATTATCCCAGAATAGGTCCTGTCTAAAGGAAATGAAGGGACAAAGAACGTAGCAAAGACTGAAGGAAAGATCATCTAGAGACGGCCACACCTAGGGATCCATCCCATCTGCGGACACCAAACACAGACACTATTACTAATGCTGAGAAGTGCTTGATGACAGGAGCCTGATATAGTTGTCTCCTGAGAGGCTCTGAGAGAGCCAGACCAATACAAATGTTGATGCTTGCAGCACGTATTGGACTGAGCATAGGGACCCCAACGGAGGAGTTGGGGGAAAGAGTGAGGGATCTGAAGGGGTTTGCATCTCCATAGGAAGAACAGCAATATTAACCAACCATATATTCCAGAAATTTCAAGGAGTAAAACACCAGCCTAAGAGTACACATGGAGGTACCATGGCCACAGCTGCATATGGAGCAGAGAATTGCCTTATCTGGCATCAACGGGAGGGGAGGTCCTTGGTCCTGTGAAAGATTGATGCCCCAGTATAGGGAAATGCTAGGATGATGAGGTGGGAGTTGGTACATGAGCTAGGGAGCACACTCATAGAAGCAGGGAGGAGGGGATGGATATGAAATTTTCAGAGGGGAAACTAAGAAGGGGGATAACATTTGAAATGTAAACAAATCAAATAAAAGATTTTAAAATCAAAATAAAATAAATAAGTAAGCAAAATAAATAAATAAATGCAGCAAAAAGAGATAAAAGCCTGTAAATATATAAATGTAGGTTTATCAGAATTACACCCAACTTCTCAACAGAGACTCTAAACCAAAAACCCGCAAGCGCCAATACACTATTATACCAAGAAAAACTCTCAATCACCATAGATGGAGAAAACAAGGTATTTTAAAATAAATCAAAATCCAAACAATATATACAAATATTTACAAATCTGGGCCTATATGAAATACTAGAAGGAAACCCCTAGCCTATACAGGATTACTACCTGCAATAGAACAAAAATATGTAATTCATGCTAGATAAACAAAGTGCCCACCCAGCAGCCTTGTGTAACGCACTACTTACACACACACACACACACATACCACCAACA
>NC_046172.1:41034248-41087974 GCF_011064425.1 Rattus rattus | reverse complement strand
TGAACTGAGAATAGGACCCCCGTTGAAGGAATCAGAGAAAGAACTGGAAGAGCTTGAAGGGGCTCGAGACCCTATATGTACAACAATGACAAGCCACCAGAGCTTCCAGGGACTAAGCCACTACCTAAAGACTATACATGGACTGACCCTGGACTCTGACCTCATAGGTAGCAATGAATATCCTAGTAAGAGCACCAGTGGAAGGGGAAGCCCTGGGTCCTGCTAATACTGAACCCCCAGTGAACTAGACTGTTGCGGGGGGGGGCGGCAATGGGGGGAGGGTCGGGAGGGGAACACCCATAAGGAAGGGGAGGGGGGAGGGGGATGTTTGCCCGGAAACCGGGAAAGGGAATAATATTCGAAATGTATATAAGAAATATTCAAGTTAATAAAAAAAAAATCTCATAAATGAGGAGCAGGAAGTGAATAAATCATGGGTTTGAGGACAGACAATGCTACTTGGTTATGTTCAAGGCCACTTCAGTGAGACCCTGTCTGGGCAAAACAAACAAACAAACAAACAAAACAAACAATGCAACTACATGTTAAAATTCCTAAAAGAAATATTTGGTTTATTTATTTAACACCTTTAATCAAAGTTCCAGAACTACATGGCTAAAGCATTCTTATTTTTGAATAATACCAAAATTAAAGCAGAACATAGAGTTTCTCAAATCAGAGGACTTAGTAATACACACAATTCTGACTTTTCACATGTATGGGTAGTAATGAAATTGTGTGTAGAGACTTGAAGGATTTGTGTTGATGTTAATCCTCCATACACTTACGTTAAATTACCAGATTTGGGGGTTATTTTGAGGCAATTTATTTTTGTTGCCTTTGTTTGACTGATACTGATTTCTGAGTTTTGAATTACAGCAAACTTATGGAAGTCTTTCTTACAGAAATTTTATTATGTTGGCATGTATTTGTCAATTATTTTGTTGCTAAAAATTAGGTATTATAATTATAAACACTATGCAAAATTTATCACAATTTGAATGGAAATCAAATTTCTATATATCAAGAAAAATTTTCCCTGATTAGTAATTTAGCAGTCTTTTTAAAGACTAAAGAATGGCTACCAATCTTTCAGTATATATTATCATTGAATTGTACCTGTTCTGAGGTCTTTGTTGGGCTCTGTCATACTAGTTTCTCATGAATCCATAATGAAACAGAATACTTGAGTTTTGAAAAGGCTTTTGCTTTTTCAGAAGGAGTTTTAATTAAAATGAATACCTTTTTCTTATTTCAGGTTTCCTTTTTTCCCATTTTTAATAAATTGGGTATTTCTTATTTTTATTTCAAATGTTATTCCATTACCAGATTTCCTGTCCATCAGATGCCTAACCCGTAACCCTCCCCTTCTATTTGGGGGTTGCCCTCCCCATCCACCTCCCATTACCAACCCCCTTCCACTGGTGCCCCACCAAGGCTATTCACTGCTACATATGCAGTTGGAGCCCTGGGTCAGTCCATGTACTGTCTTTGGGTAGTGGTTGAGTCCCTGGGAGTTCTGGTTGCTTGGTATTGTTGTTCTTATGGTGTTGCAAGCCCCTTCAGCTCCTTCAGTCCTTTCTCTCATTCCTCTAATGGGGGTCCCATTTTCAATTCAGTAGTTTGCTGCTAGCATTCACCTCTGTATTTGACAGGTTCTGGCTTTGTCTCTCAGGAGAGATCTATATCCATTTCACCATGACATACTTCTTAACTTCATCCATCTTATCTAGTTTGCTGGCTGTATACTTCTATATGGGCCACATGTGGGGCAGGCTCTGAATGGCCCATTCCTGCAGTAGCTGCTCCTAAACTTTGCCTCCTATCACCTCCTATGTATTTTTTGTTACACTTTTAAAGGAAGAATTAAACCACATTTCGTCATCCTTCTTGAGTTTCATGTTGTCACGTGCAGCATCTTGGGTAATTCAAGTATTTGGGCTAATATCCCCTTATCAATGAGTACATACCATGTGTGTTTTTCTGTGATTGGGTTATCTCACTCATGATGGTATTTTCTAGTTCCATTCATTTTTCTATGAATTTCATTAAGTCATTGTTTTTGATAGCTGAGTAGTACTCCATCGTATAGATGTGCCATATTTTTTGTATCCATTCCTCTGTTGAAGGGCATCTTGTTTTTTCCAGCTTCTGGCTATTATAAATAAGGCTACTATGAACATTGTGGATCATTGTCTCCTTGTTGGAGCATGTTTTGGGTATATGCCTAGGGTTCTATAGTTGGGTGAAATATCAATTTCTGAAGAACTCCAACTGATTTCCAGTGGTTGTACCGATTTGTAATCCCAACAAAATGGAGGAGTGTTCTCTTTCTCTACATATCCATGCCAGCATCTGCTGTCACCTGATTTTTTAATCTTAGCCATTCTGACTTGTGTGGTGGAATCTCAGGGGGTTGTTTTTGATTTACATTTCCTGATGACTAAGGATGTTGAACATTTCTTTGGTTGCTTCTCACCATTCCATATTCATCAGCTGTGAATTCTTTGTTTAGTTCTGTACCCCATTTTTAATAGGGTTAATTGGGCTTCTGGAGTCTAACTTTGTGAGTTGTTTGTATATTTTGGATATGAAACATCTATCAGATATAGGATTGGTAAAGATATTTTCCCAACCTGTTGGTTGCCATTTTGTTCTAATGACAATGTCCTTTGCCTTACAGAGGTTTGCAGTTTTATGAGGTCCCATTTGTTGATTGTTGATTTTAGACCATAAGTGATTGGTGTTTTATTCAGGAAATTTTCCCCAGTGCCCATGTGTTCAAGAGACTTCCCCACTTCTTCTTCTATTAGTTTGAGTGTATCTGGTTTGGTGTCAAGTTCCTTGAACTTAAACTTTGTACAGAGCGATAAGAATGGCTCAATTTGTATTCTTCTACATGCTGATCTCCAGTTGAACCAATACCATTTGTTGAAAATGCTATCCTTTTTCCATTGAATGGTTTTGGCTCCTTTGTCAAAAATCAAGTGACCATAGGTATATGGATTCATTTCTGGGTCTTCAATTCTATTCCACTGTTCTATCTTCCTGTCTCTCTACAAATACCATACAGTTTTTTATCACTATTGTTCTGTAATACTGCTTCAGCTCAGGGATAGTGATTCCCCCTGAAGTCCTTTTATTGTTGAGGATAGGTTTTAGCTATCCTGGGTTTTTTGTTATTCCAGATGAATTTGCAAATTGTTCTGTCTAACTCTATGAAGAATTGGATTGGAATTCTAATGGGGGATTGCATTGAATCTGTAGATTGCTTTTGGTAAAATGTCCAATTTTACTATACAAATCCTGCTAATCCAGGAGCATGGGGGTTCTTTCCATCTTCTGAGATCTTCTTTAATTTCTTTCTTCAGAGACTTGAAGTACTTATCATATAGATCTTTCACTTGCTTCATTAAAGTCACACTGAGCTATTATATATTATTTGGGACTATTATGAAAGGTGTCGTTTCCCTAATTTCTTTTTCAACCTGTTTATCTTTTGTGTAGAGGAAGACTTCTAATTTCTTTGAGTTAATTCTATACTCAGCCTCTTTTCTGAACTTGTTTATCAGGCTTAGTAGTTCTCTGGTGGAACTTCTGGGCTCACTTAAGTATACTGTCATATCTTCTATAAATGGTGATATTTTGACTTCTTCCTTTCAACTTGTCTTCTTCCTTTGTTTTTTCTGATTGCTCATGATAAATTTTTCTCAGAATTATGGAATAGGTAGGGAGACTGGGCAGCCATGCCTAGTCTCTCATTTTAATGAAATTGCTTCGAGTTTCTCTCCATTTTGTTTAATGTTAGATACTGGTTTACTGAATATGGGTTTTACTTTGTTAAGAAATGGGCCCTGAATTCCTGTTCTTTCCAGGAATTTTATCATAGCTTTTGTAGCATCTAATGAAATGATCACATAGTTTTCATTTTTGAGTTTGTTTATATAGTGGATTATGTTGATGGTTTTCCACATATTGAACCATCCCTGCATACCTGGGATGAAGCCTACTTGTTCATGATGAATGATCTTTTTGATGTGTTATTGGATTCAGTTTGGAGAATTTTTTATTTAGTATTTTTTGCCTCAATATTCATAAGAAAAATTGGTCTGAAGTACTCTTTGTTTGTTGGGTCTTTGTGTGGTTTAGGTATAAGAGTAATTATGGCTTCATAGGGGGAATTTGGTAGTGCTCTGTCTGTTTCTATTTTGTGGAAGATTTTGGACAGTGTTGGTATGAGGTCTTGTATGAAGGTCTGACAGAATTCTCTGTTAAACCTGTCTGGTTCTTGTCTTTTTGCTTGAGAGTCCTTTAATACCTGATTATATTCCTTTAGGAGTTATAGATTTGTTTAGATGATTTATCTCTACCTGATTTAACTTTAGTAACTGGTATTTGTCTAGAAAATTGTCCATTTTCTCCGGATTTTCAAGATTTGTTGAATATAGGCTTTTGTACTAGGATCCGATGATTTTTTGAATATCCTCATATTCTGTTGTTATGTCTTCCTTTTCATTTCTGATTTTGTTAATTTGGACACACTCTCTGTGCCCTCTGGGTAGTCTGGTTAAGGGTTTATATATCTTGTTGATTTTCTCAAAGAACCAGCTTTTGGTTCTATTTATTCTTTGTATAGTGCTTTCTGTTTCTATTTGGTTGATTTCAGCCCTGAGTTTGATTTTTCCTGCCTTCTACTCCTATTGGGTGTATTTGCTTCCTTTTGTTCAAGAGCTTTCAGGTGTACTATCAACCTGCTGATGTATGCTCTCTCCTGTTTCTTTCTGAGGGACTCAGAACTGGGGGTTTTCCTCTTAGCACAGCTTTCATTGTGTCCCATAAGCTTGGGTATGTTGTACCTTCGTTTTCGTTAAATTCTAAGAAGTCTTTAATTTCTTTCTTTATTTCTTTATTGACCAAGTTATCATTGAGTATAGCACTGCTCAATTTCTTTATATATGTTGCTATTCTTTATTATTATTATTATTATTATTATTGTTGTTGTTGTTGTTGTTGTTGTTGTTGTTGTTGTTGTTGTTGTTGTTGTTGTTGTTGTTAAAGACCAGCCTTAGTCCATGGTGAGCTGATAGGATTCATGGGATAATTTATATCTTTCTGTCTCTGTTGAGGCCTGTTTTGTGACCAATTTTATGGTCAATTTTGGAGAAGGTACCATGAGGTGTTGAGAAGAAGGTATATCCTTTTGTTTAGGATGGAAAGTTCTGTAAATATCTGTTAAGTCCATTTGGTTCATAACTTCTCTCAGTCTCTCTATGTCTCTGTTTAATTTCTGTTTCCATGGTGTCTCTATTGGTGAGAGTGTGGTGTTGAAATCTCCTGATTACTGTGTGTGGTGCAATGTGTGCGTTGAGCTTTAGTAAGGTTCTTTTATATACGTAGGTGCCCTTGTATTTGGAGCATAGATATTTCGGATTGAGAGTTCATCTTGGTAGATTTTTTTTCTTTGATGAATATGACGTATCCTTCCTTATCTTTTTTATGACTTTTGGTAGAAAGTTGATTTAATTCGATATTCAAATGGCTACGCCAGCTTGCTTCTTAGGACCATTTGATTGGAAAGTGGTTTTTCTAGCCTTTTAGTCTGAGGTAGTGTCTGTCTTGTCTCTAAAGTGTGTTTCCTGAAAGCAGCAAAATGCTGGGTCCTCTTTGTGTATCCAGTCTGTTAATCTGTGTCTTTTTATTGAGTAATTGAGTCCATTGATGATGAGAGATATTAAGGAATAGTGATTTTTGTTTCTTGTTATTTTCATATTTAGAGATGGGATTATGTTTTTTTTGTTTCTATTCTTTCAGTTTCTTTGCAAGAATTTTACTGTCTTGCTTTTTCTAGGGTTTACTTCCCTCCTTGTGTTGGGCTTTTTCATTTATTATCCTTTGTAGGGTTGGATTTACAGAAAGATACTGTATAAATTTGGTTTTATCATGGAATATCTTGGTTGCACACTCAATGTTAATTGTTAGTTTTGCTGGATATAGTATTCTGGGATGGCATTTGTGTTCTCTTAGCGTCTCTATGACATCTGTCCAGGATCTTATGGCTTTTATAGTCTCTGGTGAGAAGTCTGGTTTAATTCTTTTAGGTCTGCCTTTATATGTTACTTGACATTATTCCCTTACTGCTTTTAATATTCTTTCTTCGTTTTGTGCATTTGGTGTTTTGACTATTATGTGATGGGAGGAATTTCTTTTCTGGTCCAATCTATTTGAAGATCTGTAGACTTATTGTTTGTTTATTGCCATCTCTGTCTTTAAGTTAAGGAAGTTTTCTTCTATCATTTTGTTGAAGATAATTACTGACCTTTTAAGTTGGAAGTCTTCACTCTCTTCTATACCTATTATCCTTAGGTTCAATCTTCTCATTGTGCCCTGGATTTCCTGTATGTTTTGGGCTAGGAGTGTTTTCCATTTTCCATTATCTTTGACACTTGTGTCAATGTTTTCTATGATGTCCTATGCTGCTGAGAATCTCTCTTCTATCTCTTGTATTCTGTTGGTGATGCTTGCATCTATAACTCCTGATCTCTTTCCTAGGATTCCTATCTCCAGATTGTCTCCCTTTGTGCTCTCTTTATTGTTTCTCTTTCCATTTTTTAACTCCTGAATGGTTTTGCTCAGTTCCTTCTCCTGTTTGGTTGTATTTTTCTGCAGTTCTTTAAGGGATTTCTGTGTTTCCTCTTTAAGGGATTCTACTTGTTTACTTGTGTTGTCCTGTATTTCCTTAAGGGAATTATTTAGGACCTTCTCAAAGTCCTCCATCATCATGATAAAATGTGCTTTTAAATCTAAATCTTGCTTTTCCAGTGTGTTTGCATAACCAGTGTTTGTTTTTACAGGAAAACTGGGCTCTGATGTTGCCAAGTAGTCTTGATTTCTGTTGCTTGGTTTCCTGCGCTTGCCTCTAGCCATCATGTTGTCTCTGGTGTTAGATTGTCTTGCTGTTTCTGATGGTGGCTTGTCCCTCCTGTGTGTCAGCACTCCTGTGAACCTGTTTTCCTGTTTTCTTTCAACCATTTAGGGAACACAGTGCTCTGCTCTGAGGTGTGTAGTCTCTCTTGGCTGCTGGCTTTCAGCCCTTGGTGAGGGCAGCAACTGGAAGGGTCCTGCCCCTACTACTCCTAGGTCCCTATGCTCAGGGAACACAGATGGCACTAGGCGTTTTCCTCTTGATTCAGGAATGTGAACAGAGAATAATCGTCTCTGAGTTCTCTAGAGTGTCCGCACCTCTGAGGGTCTAGCGCTTCTCCAATGGGATTTGGGTTCAGGGAGCTGTTTGACCAGTTCATTTCAGATCTGGGCAGAGATCTAGACCTTGGGGCTCCTGCAGCTGACTGCTCCTATATTCCTGTGTCCAAAGGCAGTATGCAGTTTCTTCTTGGACCAGGGATGTATGCAAAGGTGGGCAGAAGTGGCAGTCTGTCCTGCCCTGCAGTCTCAGTATTGCCCACACTTCTGGGTGTTCAGCTCTATCTCACCTGGGATTTGGGAGCAGGGAGCTATGGGCCAGGATCAGAGAAGTTCTAGCCACAGCCCTTGAACAGGTTTTAAACAGGGATGTATTTGCATTCTTCTACATGCAGATATATAGTTAGACTAACACCATTTACTGAAGATTCTCTCCTTTTTCCCTTGCATGGAATTGGGTTCTTTGTCCATTTGTTTGTGGGTTTAGTTCTGTGTCTTCAATTCAATTCTCTTGATCCACTTCTTTCTTCCTATACCAATATTATACATTTTATATTATATTATTTGTAGTATGTTTGAAGTAAGGGATAGTGATACCACCCGAAGTTCTTTTTAATATTCAGGATTGTCTTACCTAGCCTGTGTTCCTTTTTCCCATATAATGTTGAGAACTGTTCTTTCAAGATTTATGAAGAGCAAATGGAACAATGACCTAATCCAGAAACACTTAATCTAAAAGCAAAGAAAGTGGGGAATAGCCTTGAACTCTTCAGTACAGGATAAAACTTCCTAAAAAGAACATCAAAGTCTCAGGTACTAAGTTCAAGGATTAAAAATTGGTATCTCAAAAAAACTGAAAAGCTTCTATAATCAAAGGACACCATTATTAAGAAAACTAGCCTATAGTTTGGGAAAAGATCTTCACTAAACTTGAATATGTCAAAGGGCTAATATCCAAAATATATGAAAAACTGTAGAAATTAGATACTCATGATCCAAATAACCCAATCAAAAATGTGATAAAGAGCTAAACAGATTCTCAACAGAGGAATCTTAAATAGCTGAGAAATACCTAAAGAAATGTTCAACATCCTTTGTCATCAGGGAAAGTCAAATCTAAACTAATATAATATTCTACCTTACATCAGAATGTTTAAGATGAAAAGTGTAAAGGACAGTACATGCTTTTGATATTGTGTATCAAGGGGAACACTCTTCCACTTCTGGTGGCAGTGCAAACTTGTACATCCACTCTCAAATCAATGCAATGTTTTCTCAAAAGATTGAGAAAAGTTATACCTGAAGATTCAGCTATACCATTCCTGACCATATATCCAAAAGATGGTCCACCATCTCACAAAAACCTTTACTAAACACTATTATTAGCAGATTTATTCATAGTAGCCAGAAACTGAAAACAACCCAGTCTTCCCTCAACTTAAGAATGGATAAAGAATATATGGTTTATTTACACAATGGAATACTACTTAGACACTATAAACAAATAAGGACCTCATGAATTTTGCATGCAAATGGATGGAACTAGAAAAATATCATCCTGAGTTAAGTAACTCAGACAAAAATACATGGATGTTATGTCCTCACTTATAAGTGAATAATAGCCTTAAAATAAAGGATAACCAAGCTATAATCAACAGAAACAAAGAAGCCAACAACCAAGGTGTACACAAGGGAGGATGTTTGAAACCTTCTTAGAAGGGAAAAATAGATATTAGAAATTGATGGAAGGAGGGAACTTGGTGGAAGAAGAGATGGGTAGGTGGAAATCATATGTAGGGAGAACAGGGGTAAGAGAAGGCATGTTACCTGAAAGGCTTGGACTTGCCAGAGACCTGGTATAGGAGGAGGACTAAAGGGTCTAATGGAGAGATTATAGCTGAGTTCTAAACAATGGGACAGATGGATCCTTAATTGTCCAGTTCCAGTTAACCAGGTAGGACTGCCAGTGGAAGTATAAGGACCGCAACCAAATTACAAAACCTATGATCCAAAAGGTGCCCTGTCTACAAATGTGTAGAGACAACAATAGAGCAGAGAATGGGAGAATGACCAAAAAAAATGATTGTCCCCAAAATTAGACCCATTTAATGGGCAAGAAAAAATACATGACACTAGTGATGATACTCTGTTATGCTGGCAATCAGGAGCCTAG
Source organism: Rattus rattus (assembly GCF_011064425.1). Lineage (NCBI taxonomy): Eukaryota > Metazoa > Chordata > Mammalia > Rodentia > Muridae > Rattus > Rattus rattus. Next base: position 41,078,601 of record NC_046172.1, on the reverse strand, counting down.
CAAAACCTCTGCTCTGAAAGGCTACACCCAGCAGCCAATGGAAAGAGATGCTGAGCCTCACATTCAAATATTAGATGGAGTCTTAAAGAAGGATTTAGAGAAAGATTGAGGTTCCCAAAGAGAACAGGCATTTCAGAGGAAGGAAGAAAAGAAGAGTCAACTAACTTAAATACTTGGTCCCCCCAGAGACTGAATCACTAATCAGAGTGAGTACAGGCTGGATGTAGGTGACCCTGTGCATATGTGGCAGATGATCACCTTGGTCTTTATTCAAGTCCCCCAAACAACTGGAGTAGGAACTGTCCCTACCATGTTGGCTGCTTGCCTATCTCGGATCCCATTCCCCCTAAATGTGCCTAGTCTTTCAATGACTTGATGTGCAGTGGAGTGTGTGTGTGTGTGTGTGTGTGTGTGTGTGTGTGTGTGTGTGTGTGTGTGTGGGTTGACACCCAGAGGGTGGTTACCCTTTCTCAAAATTATACCATCTAAAAGACACTGATAAGTGGATATTAGCCCAAAAGCTCGTATTATATAATACATAATCCATAAACCACATGAACCTCAAGAAGGATGACCCAAGTGCAGATTCTTCAGTCCTTCTTAAAAGGGAGAAAAAAATATTCCTAGGAGGAGATAGGGAGGCACAATTTGGATCAGACTCTGAAGGAATTTTCGTTCAGAGCCTCTGCCACCAAATCTGGACAATATTGATGAAGCCAAGAGGTGTATGCTGACAGGACCCTGATATATCTGTCTCTTGAGAGGTTTAACCAGAATGTGACAATACAGAGTGAATGGTAACAGAAACCCATTGAACTGAAATGGGGTCCCTGTTGGAGAAGTATGAGAAAGGATTGAAAGAGCTGAAGGGACTTGTAACCCCTCAAGAACAACAATACCAACCAACCAGAGTTACCAGGGACTAAATCACTACCCAAAGACTATACACGGGCAGACCCATGGCTCCAGCTGCATATGTAGCAGAGGATTACCTTGTTGGACAGAAATGGGAGGAGAAGCCCTTGGTCATGCCAAGGCTGGAACACCCCCCCAGTGTAGGGGAATGTTAGGGCAGGGAGGTGGGAGGGAGGGGTTGTTGGGGAGTAGAAACACCCTTATAGAAGAAGGGAGAGGGGATGGGATAAGGGGCTTATGGATAGGAATCTGGGGCAGGGCATAACATTTGAAATGTAAATAAAAATATCCAATAAAAAAAATCCAATAATCTTCCAGTACTTTATGTGTACTTCTGACTATTGATCGAGATAGGGAAGAAGTAGAAGAAGGGAGGTCAAAAAATATAGAAGGGATATAACACTATGCTTGCAACTTAGGTTATAACACTCATTATGAATAAAAAGTCAAATAAAGAGATTATATTATTTAAAAAATACATAAGAAAAGGAAAAGATAAAAATAGAATATCATAAAAGTAAATATTTTATAAACCAAGAAAGAAATACACATTTATAAATGTGTTGTGGTAATTATAAGAATTAACAGATAATTTTTTTCTCTTACCTTTCTGAACATGAGAGCGTTTATTTCTCAGATTACTTAAAAATTGTTAGGTTATATAATATTGGCAGATATGATGGGGACATTTTTGACATTTGCTTTTTCTGGAGTAGGATTTCTTTTCAAACACTCGTAGAAGGTACTTCAAAGTTCTTTCATAAGTGTTAATATTCAAAGTGGTTGCTACTTGTCCTTTTCAGAACAGTTGAGTATTGTTAAGAAGCTGTATCTTTTTTCTAATTGCCAACATTTACATTGTGGAACAAATTAACAAGAGGAAACTATATATGTTGTCATAAGGCACGGATATTCTTTAGTTAGTTGTAAATACAACATAGCTTAGTGCATCTGTAGCATATCCTAAAATATTATTGCTAATGAGGAAAAAGTGAGTGCATAGTAATACACCAAGAAAAGCAAATTAAATGGAAAATGAAGAAAGGACAAAGTATTTTTCTAACAATATTTTAATTCCAGGCACGTTTGCACATGCTTTTATCCCCAGCTCTTGAGAGGCAGAATCAGCTGGATTTTTATAAGTCAGGGGATAACCTAGAATATAGACAAATTTTAGGCCATATACACATAGAGGGACACAGTCTCAACTCCTCCTATGAAATCAGTAGCTAAGTCAGTAGCTATTTTTCATATATGTTTACATATTTATATACCAGTATATGCCAAGAAAGTATAACAAAATGAAAAAGTGAATATTTGCTTTCTTTCTTATCTATTTTATTTTATATTTATTATATGTTATTTATATGAATGTAAGTCTATTTGTTTTATATTTACTGATAAATATCATTAGAAAAAGCAATAGGAAGAGAGTGAATTATTTTTTAGAGGTTGATATAACATATTTGTCCCCAAAGGAGGGGGTAGAAATAAAGAAAGAAGGTAAAGAAATTCTAGAATTCAGTGATAATGAAGGCACAACATTCACAGGCTTATGGCATGCAATAAAATCAGTGCAAAGAGGAAAGCACAAAATTCTCAGTGCATTCCTAAAAATCTCAGAGAGATCTCATATTAAGGACTTCTCAGAACACATGAAAGCTCTAGAAACAAAAGAAGAAAACACACAAGATAAGTAGAAGATAGGAAATATTCAAAATAAGGGCTGAAATCAGCAAATGCAAAACAAAGAGTACAATAGAGTGAATTAACAAAATAAAGAGATTCTTTGAGAAAGCAAGGAAGACAAATCCATAGCAACAGCAACGCTAACTAAAGGATACAGAGACAGTATCCAAACAAATAAAACCAGAAAATAAAAGGGGGGGCATGACAACAGACACTGAGAAAATCCAAAAAATCATTGGAACCTAAATCTAAACTTGCTCTTTACAAAATTGCAAAGTCTAAATGAAATGGACATTTTTTTTCTAGACAGATACCACTTACAAAAATTCAATCACACTCAAGTAAATATTTAAATAGACCTATAAACCCAAAAGAAATAGAAGCAGTCATTAAAATGCTCCCAAAATGGTTTTAGTATAGAATTCTAGCAGAATTTCAAAGAAGAGGTAATACCAATACTCCTAAAGTATTCAACAAGAATTTAACATAACAAACTCTAGCAAACTAATTCTATGAGACCAGAGTCACCCTGATACATACACCACACAAAAACTCAACAAAGAGAACATCAGACTAATTTTCTTTATGTATATATTGATGCAAAAATATTCAATAAAATAATCTCAATTTTAATCCAAGAATTCATTAAAACTACCATCCCCGGGATACAGGGATTGTTCAGTTATGAAAATCCATTCATATAATCCATAATATAAACAAATTGAAAAAAAGTTATAACTCATTAGATGCTGATAAAGGGTTTTAAGAAATTCAATACCCCTTCATGTTAAAAATCTTGTGCAGAGCAGGGATACAAAGGGGCATACCTAAACACAATGAAAGCAATATAGAGCAAGACAATGGCCATCAATGAATTAAATGGAGAGAAATTTATAGCAATTACACAAAAATTGGGGACAAGCCAAGATAGCCAAATCTCTCCATATCTATTCAATATTGTGGTAAAAATTCTAGCTAGAGCAATAAGAAAACTAAAGGAGATCAAGTGGATAAAAATGGAAAAGCAAATAGTCAAAGTAATTTGTATATGCTTGCCCCAGGCATGGCACCGTTAGAATGTATGTCCTGTGCAGGAAATTTTCCTCTATGCCCACATATTTGAGGCTCTTCCCCACTTTCTTTTCTATTTGTTTCAGTGTATCTGGTTTTATGTGGAGGTTCTTGATCTACTTGGACTTGAGCTTCATGGATTAATTTGCTTTCTTCTACATGCTGACCACTAGTGGAGCCAGCACCAATTGTTGAAAATGCTGTCTTCTTTCCACTGAATGTTTTTACCTCCTTTGTCAAAGATCAAGTGACCATCAGTGTGTGGGTTCATTTCTGGATCTTCAATTCTATTCCATTTATCTACTTGCCTCTCTCTGGACCAATACAATACAGTTTTATCATTATTTATTTGTAATATAGCTTGTGGTTTGGGATGGTGAGTCCCCCAGGAGTTCTTTATTGTTGAGAATATTTTTCTCTAGCTTGGGTTTTTTGTTATTCTAGATATATTTGAGAAATTTTCTTTCTAACTCTATGAAGAACTGAGTTTTAATTTTGATGGTGGTTGCATTGGATCTGTAAATTTCTTTTAAGAAGATGGCCATTTTTACTATATCTATCTTACCAATCCATGAGGATAGGAGATCTTTCCACCTTCTGAGATTTTGTTCAATTTCTTTCTGCATAGACTTATGGTTCTTGTCATACAGATCTTTCAATTGCTTAGTTAGAGTAACACCAAGGTATTTTACACTATTTGTGACTATTGTGAAGGGTGTCATTTCCCTAATTTCTTTCTCAGTCAGAGTATCTTTTGAGAAGAGGAAGGCTAAGGACTTTTTTAGTTAATTTTATAGCCAGCCACTTTGCTGATGTTGTGCTCTAAGATCACCAATAGACAAATGGGACCTCGTAAAATTGCAAAGCTTCTGTAAAGCAAAGAATACTGTCAATAGAACAAAAACAGCAACCAACAGTTGGAAAAAGATCTCTATTAATCCTACATCTGAGAGAGGGTTAATATACAATATATGCAAAGGACTGAAGAAGTTAGACTCCAGAGAATCAAATAACCCTATTAAAAATGTGGTACAGAGTGAAACAAAGAATTCTCAACCAAGGAATATTGAATGGCCAAGAAATGCCTAAAAATGTTCAACATCTTTAGTCATCAGGAAAATGCAAATCAAAACAAACCTGAGACACCACCTCATACCAGTATGAGTGGCTAAGATCAAAACCTCAGATGAGCGCAGATGCTGGCAAGGATGTTGGGAAACTAGAACACATTGTTGGTGGGATTGTAAGCTTGTACAATCACTCTGAAAATCAGTGTGGAGAATCCTCAGAAAATTAGACTACCTAAGGACCTAGAGCTCCATTGTTGGTGGGATTACAAGCTGGTACAAGCCCTCCGGAAATCAGTCTGGTGGTTCCCCAGAAAATTGGACACAGTACTACCTGAGAACTCAGTTATCTCATTCATGGGCATACACCCAAAAGATGGTCCAACATACAATAAGGAAACATGCTTCACTATGTTTATAGCAGTCTTATATATAATATCCAGAAGCTGGAAAGAACCCAGATGTCCTTCAACAGAGAAATGGATACAGAAAATGTGGTACATTTGCACCATGGAGTACTACACAGCTTTTAAAATCAATGACTTCATGAAATTCATAGACAAATGGATGGAACTAGAAAGTATCATCCTGAGTAAGGTAACCCAATCACAAAAGAATGCACAAAGCATGCACTCACTAACAAGTGAATATTAGCCCAAAAGCTCAGAATAACCAAGATACAATTCACAGTCCTCATAAAGTACAACAAGAAGGAAGACCAAATTGTAGATTCTTCAGTCCTTCTTAGAAGTGTGTGTGTGGGGGGATACTCTGAGAAGGAAGTATACCAAGTGTGGAGCAGAAAGTAAAGGAAAAGCCATCTAAAGAATGCCTCTCCTAGAGATCCATCCCATATACAGTCACCAAGCCCAGACACTTCTGTGGATGCTAAGAAGTACATCTTAACAGAAGACTGATATAGCTGTCTCCTGAGAGGATCTGCCACAGCCTGAGAGAAGTGAATGCTTGCAGCCAACCATTGAACTGAGAATGGGGTCCCAAATGGAGAAGTTAGAGAAAGGACTGAAGGAACTGGAAGGGTTTATAATCCCATAGGAAGAACAACAATATCTACCAACCTGACTGCCCAGAGCTCCCAGGGAGTAAACTACCAACCAAAGAGTACACATGGCTTCAACTGTATATGTAGTAGAGGATGGCCTTGTTGGGCATCAAGGGGAGGAGATGTCCTTGATCCTGGGACACAATACCCCAGTGTAGGGAGATCCTAGGGTGGGAAAGAAGGAAGCAGTTGGTGGATAAGTGAGGGAGCACCCTCATAGAAGCAGGCAGAGTGGTGAGGGTTTATGAATGTGAAACTGGGAAAGGAGATATCATTTGAAATACAAATAAAGAAAATATCAAAAAAAGAAAAGAATTAATAGTGTGTCTTTGTTGGAGTGGGTGTCAGTTTGGGCTAGAGCTTTCAGACCCTTGTTCCAGATATCTGGGAGTCAGTCTTCTAGTGGCCTTCAGATGAAGATATAGAACTCTCAGCTCCTCTTATACCATGCCTGCATGTCCTCTTCCATGTTTCCACCCTGAAAATATTCGGCTGAACCTCTGAATCTGTAAGTTAGCTCCAGTGAAACATCTTTATAAGGGTTGCCTTAGACATAGTCTCTGCTTACAATACTAAAACCCTAATTAAGACACTATTCAAACATGATATGATAATATACATAAGCATCCCTGAAAATTATACCAGAGAATACATATACCAGATAAATACCTTCATCAAAGTGGCTACGTACAAACAAAAATTTAAAAAAATCAGTAGCTTTTCTTTATATAAATAATGTATGGTCTGAGAATGAAATGAGGGAAACAATACCTGTCACAATAGCCATGAATAATATTATAAAATATCCTGTTTGGGGTCAAAACAAGTCAGTGAAGGACCTTTATGTCCATCATTTCAATTCTATGAAGAAATGAATTGAAGAAGATATCAGAAATTGGAAAAAATTCCCATACTCATGCATTGCTATGCCTAACATAGTAAAAAAAATTGGGAATCTTAGAAAAGCAATCTAAAGACTCAATAAAATCCCCATCAAAATTCTAACAAAATTGTTTTCAGACCTTGAGAGAATAATTCTCATCTTCATATGAAAGAATAAAAAACCCAGGACAGCCTAAAATTTCAGTACAGTATAAGAAATTTTAGAGATATTTCAAGGGAAATTGTAATTAAAACTACCTGGTGTTGGCCTAAAATAGGCAGGTTGATCAATGGAATGGAACCAAAGACCCAGAAATAATCCACACACTTGTGGATACTTGATTTTTGACAAAGAATCAAATGACCCATTTAATGGAAAAGAGAAACATCATTGAGTACATGTTATATCTTTACTAGAGGTCTGCATGTAGCAGAACACAAAAAGATCCACATCAGCTCAAATCCATGAGGTTCAAAGACCTCAGTATTAAACTGGATACATGGCAAGTAATAGAAGCAAAGTGGAGAATGGCTTTGAACACATTGAAATGTGAGACAATTTCCTAAATAGAACACCTAAAGCTCAGGCAGCATGATCACAATTAATAAATGGGACTACAGGATATAGAAAAGCTTCTGTAAGGCAAAGGACACAGTCCATAGGACTAAATCTTAGCCTTCAGTATAGGAAAATATAGTTGAAAGACCTATGTCCGGTAAAGAGCTAATATCCAAAATATATAAAGAACTCAAAAATAAATACCACCAAAATAAATAATCCTATTAAAAATGGGATGTTGAGAAAATTCTCAAGAGAGAAATGTCTAATAAATGAGAAGCACTGGAACGTATGTTCACTGTCCTTAGTGAAATGCAAATCAATACCTCTCTGCGATTCCATCTTAAATATATCTAAATTGTTAAGATCAAAATCTCAAGAGATAGCACATGCTATGGAAAAAGGCAAACACTTCTTCATTGCTGCTGGAAGTGTAAACTTCTACAACCAGTGGGGAAGTCAATCTGGTGTGTCTCAAAAAATTGGGAATGGTTCTATCTCAATACCCACTACAATACTCCTGGGCACATTCCAAAAGATGCTTTATCAGATCACAAGGACATTTGCTCAATCAATTATGTTCATAGCAGCACTTGTATTAATAGCCAGTAACTGGAAACAACCTAGAGGTTTCTCAGCTGAAGAATGGATAAAGAAATTGTGGATCATTTTCACAATGGATACCACTCAACTACTAAAAACAAGGATATAATGAAATTTGCAGGCAAATGGATGGAACTAGAAAATATCCTGAGTGAAGTAATCCAGGTCCAGAAAGACATGCATGCTATATACTCACTTATAAGTGGATTTAAACTACAGCATATCCAGGATAGAATCCATAGATACAAAGAGGCTAAGTAACAAGTGGGGCCAAAGATGCTTGAATCTTACTAAAAAGGTGAAATAAAATAGACATCTAAAAAGACTGAGGGAGGGTACTTGTTGCAAGAGAGTTAAGGGGGGAGAGGTTGTCATCAGGAATATGGTAGAAGGAATGTGAAAGATAAAATGAAAATCACTGGGGCCATCTCTGAGATTGCGAAGCTTTTGGTTATCTGAGTGTAACGAGAGTTGAGAATTCTACCAGGGGTGAACATGGAACATGAAAAGGATACCTCTTGTATCAAGGTGGGACTTACAGTAAAGGATGGATGACACAAAATATCTGACCCAAAATCTGTCCTGCTTACAAGATATTCAGGGATAATGATGAAGCAGAAATTGAGGGAATGGCTAACCATGGACTGGCCCAACTTGAGACCAACCCAATGGGTGAGAGCCAATCCCTTACATTATTAAAGACACTCTTCTAGGCTTACAGACAGAATAATGCCAAATTTATCCTCTGAGATGCTTCATTCAGCATCGAATGGAGCCAGATTCAAAGATTCACAGCCAAACAATAGGCTGATCTTGGGAAGTCTTGTAGAAGAGTGGGGAGAGTGAGGATTGAGGGAACTGGAGGGCCAAAGTGCCAACTTACCTTGGCCAATGGAGGACACAGAGATTGAACCACCAACTAAAAAGCATACATGGGCTGTCCCAAGCCCTGCACATGTAAGTAGCTGCTGGCCAGTTTGTTCTTTATATTACCACCAAATTTTGGAAAGTGGATACAAAAATGAGAGAAGATGGATAGAAAATGGCAGCTGCCTTGAATCCTGCTGCCATGAGCCTCTTATGACATTGTTCACAACTTTAAAATTTCTTTCTACATAGATTAAGAAGATTGATCAATTAATCAATGGTCATCAAAAATGTGGTTCCTGATAGCTATGTACTCCCATCTGTACACACCAGTATTGATTCCACCATCAGCATATTGTTAAGCTTTTCTGTGATTTATAGCTCATCCATACTATACATAAAGCTCAGTAAAGAATCAACAACAAAAAATAACAGAAAATCAGGAGCAACAGATGTAGGCGATTTTTTTTCAATTTTATTCTTTCAAATGGGCCTAGTGTGCACCTGAAAGTGTAGAGAGATTATTATAAAGGAAAGAAAGATAGGAGATGGCAGAATGCCTGTATTTCAAGAATGGATAAGATTATATGCAGGAATAAGTATAAATGTAAGTTCATTTATAATGATATATTTCTTTAAAAATGAAGGGAAACATGTATGGAAAAGCAAATATGTTTCAATTTCACATTAAATACATCTCATATTTTTATCAGGAATGATGCTGAGCTTGAATATTTTAGAGCTTGTGATATAAATTATTATGGGAATCATTATTCTGGCACAGTGTATTCTGTGGGTATTATCCTTGCCTGCTCACTATGCAGGAGCCTCCCACACAGCACTTCTCAACTTTTGAAATATTCTTCACAGAGATATTATCAAAGTGAATCTCATATCTCAAGTTTTAAAAACTGTGAAAAATAATAAAATAATGAAAAACATTCACATCAGCTAACAACCTTGGAAGGAGGAATTTGCCAGAAGTGTAAAGTTTACTAGCAAACAGTGCTTTACTATAAGAAAAATGTGTTGAAACAAAACATGTATAACAAGAACACTTAGTCTAATCTCTTGATGTGGAAATTAGGTTACTGTATAGTTCAGAAATGTTTAAGTAAAGAAATTCAAACCAGTGGTCTGTAACTTTTTAAAACCTCAAATGCTTGCTAAAATTTTCCATAGAAATTTATTACATTGATGCAAGAACACTTTTGTCTTTTATAAAGGTCAGCAAGTGACTACCCATACTCTGAAATTCTAGACTTACTGATCAGAGTCCTTTTATTAACCTCATGTCTTTCCAGTTCCTCTGAGGCCATGGGAGAGGAATATATGGTTCTGAGTTATAGAGTGTCTGAACTGGTGAGAAATGAAGAAAGCTAGGAGCACAAACTACAGAATATTGACAGCAGAGACTATTAAATATTCCAACTTGTCAGTTGCTTTCATTTGATCAATCTGAAGACTTTGGCTATGAATCCTTCTTAATTACATGAGATAGAACAAAATCTTGAACATTTATGCCCACATTTAACATTAATCTCACACATGCGATATTCTATTGCTACACAAAACATTATTCCTATTTCAAGACACTCTGTAACTTTCCAAGTTATTTTAATTTACAAGAAAAAAGATGATCTGGTTTCATTTTGTGAATTAATTTTTTGGTTTTATAACCATTGTGTTATAAACCAGTGATGTAAGAGTCAAAAATAAGTGGACATAAAATTCTCAAGAACAAGCTTATTTTTCTTTACCCAGCCATCCCACCAGACTTTGTATACCACACACATTTTCCTAATATCCTCCAGAAGAAATTAATTTCATCATTATATAGCTTTCACCTATTATGCTTCTTATTATCTGTAATATTCTTTAGCAAGATAAAAGTGAAAGCACTTTTTCATACATAAAAATGAATTAAATTTTCTTTGTTTATTAAGGACTTGCTTTGAATCGTCACTCTGAATTTGTCAGTGTATATATGTATGATGTTTTTATGAACAAATCTTACTAGAGTGTAGGTACATGTGTTTCATGGAATGCAGGGTTGCAGGACAACATTTACCATTGATCCTATCAAACTGTGGGTTTTACTTATGTACTGGTTTATATAGTAGGCTAGCTAACCAATGAACACCACAGATGTTCTTGTTTGTTTTCATCAATTGGTGGAGGTGTGCTTAGGTTACTGATACATGTGTTATAGTGTCAGGATTTATAAAAGTGTAGGTGCTGGTGATCACAAATTATCAAGCTTGAGCAATAAGCACTGATACCTTCCTAATCCCCCTTTACAAGTTTATCTAGAATTTGGACTTTCAGAACTACTTTAAAATTTCTACAAACTCTGTGAATTTTTACATTGGCATTATGCTCATTGCTCATTCTAAAAATTTGAATTTTTCCCTAAACACTGATGATCCTCTTTTTAATTATGATAGTCTTTGTTCCATCTTTATTTATTCTTTTTTTCCACAAAGCACATTCCATGTTGCTACTATGTGACAGCTATTTTATATAAGTACATAATTACCTGTGAAGTTCTCTATTTTTGCTGCCAGATATATTTCAATGATAATTTATCTACCTGACACAATGCTTTGATTACTTTTTTTTTTCATTTTTATTTTCGGGGGGGAGAGGAGCCAAAACCATCCAATGGAAAGAAAGATAGCATTTTCAACAAATGGTGCTGGTTCAACTGGAGATCAGCGTGTAGAAGAATGCAAATTGATCCATTCTTATCGTCCTGTACAAAGCTTAAGTACAAGTGGATCGAGGACCTCCACATCAAACTAATAGAAGAAAAAGTGGGGAAGAGTCTCAATCACAGAGGCTCTGAGGAAAATTTCCTGAACAAAGCATCAATGGCTTATGCTCTAAAATCAAGCATCGACAAATGGAACCTCATAACACTGTAAATCTTCTGTAAGGCAATTAACACAAGAAGTTAGACTTCAGAGAGCCAAATAACCATATTAAAAATGGGGGACAGATCTAAATAAAGTATTCATAGCTGAGGAATATCGAAAGCCTCAGAAGTACCTAAAGAAGTGCTCAACATCCTTAGTCATTAGCGAAATGCAAATCAAAACAACCCTGAGATTACTCCTCATACCAGTCAGAATAGCTAAGATAAAAACTCAGATGAAAACTGATGCTGAAGAGGATGTGTAGAAAGAGGAATACCCCTCCATTGTTGGTGGGATTGCAAACTGGTACAACCACTCTGGAAATCAGTCTGTAGGTTCCTCAGATAATTGGACATTCTACTACTACCTGAGGACCAAGCTATACTTCTCCTGGGCATATACCCAAAAGATGCTCCAATGTACAACAAGGATTCCATTATGTTCATAGCAGCCTTATTTATAACAGGCAGAAGGTGGAAAGAACCCAGATGCCCTTCAACAGAGGAGTGGATACAGAAAATGTGGTACCTCTACACCGTGAGGTACTACTCATCTATTTAAAAAAAATGACTTCATGAAATTCATAAGCAAGTGGATTGAACTAAAAATTATCCTGAGTGAGGTAACCCAATCACAAAAAACATACATGGTATGCACTCAGTGATACGTGGATACTAGTTCAAAAATCACCCTAGATACTATCCAAAGACCACATGAAGCTCAAGAGGAAGGATGACCATAGTGCACGTGCTTCATATCTTCTTAAAAGGGTGAACAAAAATATTCATAAAAGTGTAATGTAGGCAGTTTGGAGCAGCATCTGAAAGAATGGCCATTCAGAGCCTGGCCAACAGGTGCCCCGTATATATCCAGTCACCAAGACTAGATAAGAATGATGAAGCAAGGAAGGACCTGCTGATAGGAACCGGATATAGATATCTCCTGTCACAGCCAGAGCATGTCAAATACTGAGGTGAATGCTAGCAGCAAACCACTGAAATGAGAACTGGACCCCGTTGGAAGAATTAGAGAAAGGATTGAAAGAACTGAAGGGGCTTGCATCTCCATAAGAATAACAATGCCAACAAACCAGAGCTCCCAGGGAATAAACCACTACTGAACGACTATACTTGGACTGACCCATGACTCCAAATGCATATTTAGCAGGGGAAGGCCTTGTTGAGCACCAATGGAAGAATTCTTTCGTCCTCCCAAGGTTGGACGCCCAGTGTAGGGTAATGTAGGCAAGGCACGGGAAGGGTGGCTGGATAGGGAGGGAGATGTGATAGGGGGCTTATGTCCGGGAAACCGGGAAAGGGAATAACATTTGAAATGTAAATTTTAAAAAATCCAGTTAAAAAATCATTTTCAAAATTCCCAAATTCTCATGAAATTTAACATATTCAATTTCTAGCAGATATACTCTATAGCTAATTTCATTTTTAGCATGATTCCTCTACAAGTATCTGTCTGTAGATTTCGTCTACAACTCTTAAAACATTTACCCAATACTCACAACCTATTTCAAAAACATTATCTCACCAAAATGTCTTTTTTAAAAAATTCATTGAAATTGATTTCTCCAGTGAAGTTTTTTGCCTACTGTCTGTGATTACCATATTGTATATGTATCTCTGTTTTCCAATTATACTTTTGCTTTATACTTCTTTTGCCTTACGTGCTTATAAATAAAATGTTGGTAGCTTATGATTTATTTTGTAGGGTGTCATATGTCTGGACATGGAATTGGATTTTATAACAAAGAGATCCTTTGCTTTGTATCTGTAAAGAATGTATTTGATGTAGTTTTGTTTAGACATAAGGAAGAAACTGAGAAATCACAGTCCTGTAGTTGAACTGTTTAAACAAGTATTGGTTAATGACTACCAGAATTTGTTCATGTAATCATCATTTGCTTTCTACAAGGGAGGGTGTAGGAAACAAACCTGAAATTCTGTTCTGTTTCAAAATTTCTCACATTGTAATATGTGTCTGTGAAGTGAGACTTATTTGAAATAACATTTTAATCGACTTCTTCCTCTCCCCATTCTCTCATTCTTACTCCCTTTTCCATGTTATTACATAAAGCCTATTCTTGACATGCCTCTTAAACATTTATTGTTATTTCAGAATTTCTTTAAAGGATCTTAATAAAATGTTCATAAATCTTATTTTGAAAGTGTCATTCATTAATCTTGTATACTTCTTAGAGTAATTAGAAAAATGCCAAAAGTTTATAGATCTTCAAATCAGAAGAAATAATTATATTAATAAGAAATTATTTGCTGCTATTTCAGAGAGAAGTGCATTGATGACAAAGTTGAAGAGAGAAAATATAAGCTAATGTTATTTGACCTTATATTCTGTCCACCTGAAAATCTCTTTTATTTCAGCTGATACAATTTGTCATCTCGGAGACTTTCTGCTGAATAAGCTCATCCTATATAGTTCGTTCTGAACTATGGCTAGCTGGTTTAACTCAGCAGTTTGGCTCAAAGTCCTCTCCTAGTTGACTGACTGAATGTGGCTTTTCTCAGATTCTCACTGAATTGCATTGCTTGGCCAAAATCGAACTCTGGCAATTTAGTTTTAACCTTATCTCTCCTTCTTTGAGTGTGAACAGAGAGGCCATGTTTCTGGATTAAGATTATTCTATATCCACCAATATCTTCAGCATTCAAAGAGTATCTATCAGTAATTATCATTGATTAATTATTCTGATAAGTATAATATCTAAAATGTATCATTTGTCCATACAGTGTATATTTTGTACATTTATAATGTCATAATCTTTAATTTTAATTTGTTTTATAGTTTTGGAAATTGAACCTAGAACCACATGGATGCTTGATAAATATTTCTACCACTTAACTACTGCAGAACATATGAAATTAATTTCAGAAATTTATTTTGTTATTTTAAAATGTAAGCAGAACATCACTTAGCAGTGAGGATAACCAGTGAAACTGAAGATCTTGCATTAAAACCATCTATTCGTGGTATTATCTTCTTTTTTAGAAAACAGTTGTTTATCAAATATGTATGACTCATGGAAAAGAATTACTGTGAATATTTGCCAGATTAAACTTTCAGAAAAGTGACTTTAAATATAAATCTCTTGAAATTATAAACAAAATTAGGTTCAGTGGCTTCAATGGAGTTTATAGGCTTTTTCAGTTAATAAGCACAGGAAGGTATCACAACTCCCTATACAGAAGCAGAGCAGCACAAGAGATTTATAAGACTTTCAAAAGAATGGAATGGGAGATAGATGCAATTTTTCTCTATAATTACTTTAAAACATGAGTTTGACATTGCTTTGAAATATCCTGTGGAAAGTTATTGCTTGAGTAAACCTCTTTCTTAGAGCTACCACAAATCTTCTTTAACCACTTTTACAAATCATAGATTATGAAGTGGGACTGTGTTATATTTGGTTGAGATGTTGACTGAGGTGGGTCTCAGAAAGATCCCTAAACATCCCAGGGTGGGGGTAAAATAGAAGGCTGCTTTCTAAAAACTGACAGTGGGGTCCCATTGCTGAGAACAACTTCAAGACAGTTTATTGAATGTAGAGATTTAGCTGATACAGATACAGAGACTTCACCCCTACTTTCTAGTATCTTTTGTACAAGAAGGTACTTTGTAGGCTACAGAAAGAAAACTGGGTAGCAACCCAGCCAAAACAAGCAAGCAAGCAACAACAACAAGGAAAAAAAACCTTATCTCCAATCTGTCCTGCCTCCAAGATATGCTTGGGCAAAGGTGGAGTGGCCAAACAATATTTAGTTTGACTTGAGTCTGAAACCATGAGAGGGAGCCTATGTTCAACATTGACTGGATAGCCAGAAATCAGAGAGTGAATAGCCCAGAATCATAGGGTAGAACCAAACGTAACTGACAAAAAGATCAATGTTATGAAATGATTCCTAATGACTTATGCTTTACTTATGGAACAATGCTATGACCAGTTATCATCTGGTCTTCTGAGAGGATTCTCCCAAGAGTAGATGGGAGCAAATGTAAAGATCCATGGCCAAATACTTTGTGGAGAGGGTTTAAAATGCTAAATCCAAGGGCAATAATTGGTCTTTCCATTTGAATATCAGGAACCCTGCTGCAGTTGGAGAGAAAAGACTGTAGAAGTAAGAGCAGATGGAGAACACCAGGAGATCATGGTGAGCTAAGAAGAATACACATGGGCTCACAGAGACTGAGGAAGCCAACATGGAGCCCTGCATGGGTGTGTGTCATATTCTCTCTGCATGTCATGGCTGATAGCTTGGTATTTTTGTGGGACTTATAACAGTGGGAATAGGTATGTCTCTGACTCTTTTGCCTGCACTTGGAACTCTGTTCCTTCTATTACATGGCCATATTCAGACTCAGGATGAGGGATTTTGCCTTTCTTAATTTTATTTTGTTTGATCCTGTTTGATTATTGTTTCTTGTAGTCCCTCTCTTTTCTGAAGGGAGACATAGGTGTAGGATATCTGGAAAAGGGAGGGATGAAGTGATCTGTATGAATTGGTGAGGATTCAAATATTATATATGTTCAGATTTCTTAACTATTAGTTTTTGCTTCTTTCTTTCTTTTTCCTTTTGGGGTCAAAGTGAAATTTGTTATCTTTTCAGAAACCATAGTGAGATTTACTTCTGTCTGTTCTTACATTCCAGTTAACAAGCGAATATACCTACTTGGAAATCAACCAAAAATAGAAGACTAGAACAAATATAAGCACAGAATTGCAAAGTATGTTGCAAGCCACGTACTAAATGATAAAATATTACAAAGGAATAAGAACTGAGTACCATCCCTTTTTGCTACATTAAATATATATTTGAATACATAAATGTTATTAAAATATCTCAAGGAATATGTTATACTACATACAAAATATATTTAAATGTGAATATGATTCTGAACTAACATTTTAATACTCCACATTAGGCTTTGCAGGCAGAGAAGAAAGAGAAAAATCAAAGAAAATAGAGTGTAGTTTAATAATTCCACTCTTTCGTGCATTTTATTATAGTCTACCTGCTTATTTATTGTCAATATCAATCTCAACCATACCATAGTTAAATTTCCCCAAACATTGTTTCTTACTTTGGTTTGAAAGATCCCATGATCTTTTCAAGTTCTATACTTTCCAAAATGTGTGCTTAATTTTGCTTTTGTTAAATGTTTACTTTTAAACTGTATCCATTTGAGTAGTCCTTAAAGCCAGAGAACCACCATCTCACTGATCACATGCTTTGACATACTAGTACTGAACCCTATAATTTAAATAATAAAATAATTTCAGTCCTTCACATTAATTTGATTAAACATCTCTTTCCATGTAACTTTATGTAAAATTACTCTTAGAAAACATGCTTTAGTGATTAAAGTATGATGAGTTGGACCATTGAGAGCTTTAGTCCTACCTCACCGGAGGCAAATGTAATCAGTCAGATCTTTATGAGTTACAGGTCAGGCTAGCCTTGTTTACACAGTGAGTACCACTACAAGAGCTACATGGAGATACCTGTTATTTTTTAAAATGTATCCAACAGAGATTCTCATATTGAAGTTTTTTTTTTTTGTATTGTAGCAAAATTCAGAGGTAGTGCCTAGAGAGTTGACTAAGTCATGATGATATTAGCCTCATCTAGGTATTCAGAGATAATCATAGTTGGAAAAGTCATTAGTAAGCAGTGTCTAGTTGGAATAAGGGAGTTTTCAAGACTTATCTAGTTCCTGACATCTTCTCTACCTTTTCCTTCTCTTCTTGCTTCTTAGATGCAATGTGGTGAAAATCTTTACCAAGTAATGAATTAAAACATGGGAAAAAAGGGGAAGACATTTTAAAAATTTATTTAAGTAGGTATTAAATTATATCAGGTTTACTTACAAATGAGTTTATGTCAAATTTGTTTTCATGCATTAAATGATTGTTCCGGGGATACTGGCAGATTTCAGTGGGTGTAATGTACCATTATATTAGCAAACAGTAATGTCTTAGTTGCATTCACTCAAAAGTGGACTTTGGATTTCGAGTTGCCCACACACACTTCACACTCAAGCATGTTTATAAAAATTGTTTCCCAAGGTTCCTTGTCTGGAAATTAGCTGGCTCTTTTAATGCTGTGATAGGAAGGAAATAGAACAGAATACTAGCACTATAGTATAAGCATGCTGTCCTTGAGACAAAGTAAATAATTTCTGACAGAAATTACTACAATTTATATCACAAAGTAAAGGTGATTACAGTGGCAAAGAGAAGTAGGAAATTCACCTACAGAAACCCCATCCATGGAGAGAAAGATCAATTGGAACTCCAGCTGATTGCCTCTGTGTATCATTTTGGTTCTGTGTATGTAATGATTGCCAAATTCGATGATGTTGCCAATGTCTGTAGCTAAATTCCCATTTACTTGGAAATATCACAGGGAGAAAGAGCACACACTCCTCTCTGCTCAGGACTTCATTGATCCAAAACATCACCTAAGTGCTTTAATTGAGCTTCCCTTGGTGATTTCTGCTGGAAGTTATAAGAACCTGTTTTGATGCTTGCACAATTATTCTCTCTCTCTCTCTCTCTCTCTCTCTCTCTCTCTCCTCTCTTTCTCTATCCTTACCTTCCTCCCTTACTCTCTTGCTCCAATTCCCCTTCTTTCTTCTCCTCTTTTTCCGTTTTCCTTTTCTTGCTATATTCTTGATAAACTTAAAATTAAAATTGTAGGTAGCATTCTGTACAGCCTATAGTTAGTAAATTACTTGCTTCATCAGTATGAGGAACACCTTTTAAAAGCTATGTTAGCATTGACCTTGAAGTCGTAGCACAGGAAAGTCAGAATTAGGATTCTTGGTGTTGAAGTCTAGCCCGTCTATCAGAATTGATGAATGTTAGGTTTAGTGAGAGACTCTAAATCAAAAATTAAAATGGATAGTGCTTAATATAGATAGTACACAAACATAAACATGCTTAAACACACAAGAACACTGTAGCATTAATGGTGGGGTCCACTGCCTGCTCCACCACAGGGCTCAGGCTGCTTGGGAGGCTGGGTGCACAAAGTTTGACTGTGTCTATCCCCAGCTGACACTGGGCTGTGAGAAATTGCAGGGCACTCCTCTGGTGTGGGGATGCATGGGACACAGCTGGAGCTGGCTAGGAGCTCCCCAGCCCTGTAACAAGGCCGGGGTCATTGGTTCTCAGGCTCTTGGGCATCCAGGCGCCAACAGGGTGCCACAGCATAAGAGCTGAGAAAGGAATGGGGATCCACCGGGCCGGATGTAGCCCAGGGCCAAGGAATAAAATAGGGGAGATATGTCACACCTGGTCTTGCTGGGGAAGAGTTTTGGCTGGACGTCAATGGGATTGAGCTTGGTGGTGGCTGCTGGCTAACACTGGAAACGCAAGGAGATGTTGTGCAGATTAGGCCAGTGGCTCTGTAAGCAAAGAGCTTCTCTATAGCTCCCCACAGTGAATCCCATGGTTTCAAGGCATCTATTGTCAAGGTGGAAAGTGGATGAGTGGATGAGTAAAACCATACCCCACATCTCAGAGTGGGGCTGAGATAAAATACCTTTTGCAGGGAGGAGTGTCTGGGAAGGAAATATTCATTGGCTAAGCCTCCAGACCTCCATTATAATGGAGATCTCTCTTGAGACTACATTACCTGTGGGGGCTTAGGGCGTTGCTTTTATGTGACTGATGGTCACAAATCTATGGAAGGCTGCGGGCTAGTGACCTGCCTGGTTTCCTGAGAGTCAAGTGAAGCACCTACAGTCCTTTTCAGGGTCTCTGAGGTTCAAAGCTTTTCAATCAGGAACCAGGGCTTCTTTCACTATCCCACAGAAACCACCCCACACACACACCTGAATATCCTCCTGAAAATATAAACACATACACATTGTTTAAAGATTTGCTTCAATTCACTTGAAAATATTAGTGCTATTTTTTATGTTAAAACTCTATTTCATGATTCTTAAAATGTGTCAGTGTTTGAATATAGCTATAGAAACCAGTCTGGTTAAATGATATGATCAGTGCAGTTCTCAGTGCACCCTTGCCTTGCATTCTTGCTCTCCAAGATATAATCTACAATATATGCAATGCCACAGTGTTTAAATTGCTTTGTCCTGGGAAAGTTTAGGATAGAGCTGTATTGTTAATATATATTTAGAATGTACTTACTTTCATTTATTTACATGTGTTTTGATCATGCATTTCTGAACTCAAATAACTTTTCTTGGATTACCGAATTCTTTGTTGCATTCATGTATAAAAGTACACTAGAACTACATTTATTGTAGTGTGCCCCAATATTTAATGGTCTTCAAATCCCAGATCTCACAGACAGATCTGCATAAATCAGTGAAAGTCCATAATCTAGAAAAGCAGAGAACTAGACAAGGGCATGACCATATTCTAACAAATAGGGGGGTATTGGAAATTAATTTTGTTATTGTGGGGATGTGAACTATATATAAAAAAGACAGCTCTCCTAAGAATATAGATTTGTGAAATTCAATGCACAGATTTAATATTGATGTTGAGAATTATATATTTGATTGGCCATAATTTGACATTCTTGACCCTTTGTTTTCTTTTTTCAATATCTCATCTTCAAAAGAAAATGAGAAATCTGAGAGATTTTCAAACTAAAATAAATAACACCAATCAATATGTGAATTCTTTTAGGAACACAGATGACCAGTAGTGTTTCTTTATGTTCGAAATATTGTGCCATTTTGCTTTCATGTTTTTTCATTGTTTTGTGAACATGTGGAAGAATTGGTAATTTCACACTAAGAGAACTCAGTTTTGTTTTCGAGTTTAGAGGTTAAAAATAAGCATGTCTAAAACCATTTCATGGAAATACTCCTGGAATGCTGGAATTCCATATGATTTCCTGATGCAAGTAAATATGTAATTGATTAAATATGGCAAACTATATCATGATGAATAGATCATTGGAACAATTGTGTTTTTATGCTAAAATACTATAAGTGGTTAAGTTGTTTGTATTTCCAATGATTGTTTTCCAGTTATCTTTGATTCTTCATGATTGGTGTAGAAATAGATGTTAGTCCAGTTCTAAAAAGAAGATATGAGAAAAAATTGAAGGGGATGTAACAAGAGACTTCCTTGATTCTAAGAGTAAGAAGAAGAAAAAGAGTGTTGTCATGTCTTTGCATCATATTTTGAAATGCTGGATTTATCTTACCAGCAGCCAGGAGAAAAAGTCAAAGCATGAAGAAGACTGAAGATGTCAAAAAGAAATCTAATTGCAAGTCAGATATTCATATCCTGACTCCATCTCACTTTAAATTATGGAATTTTTTGACATTAGTACATTGCAAATTAAATTGCAATAACTGTTTTCCTCCATATAAAATAGCTAAATGATTGAGTTCACTTTCATTTGACTTATTATTATTATTAATATTAATATTATTATTGTTGTTGTTGTTGTTACATTCTTTAATGTTTATTTACAGTCCAGTCTTTATCCCCCTCCTTGTCTGCCCTCTGACTCTTCTTCATCCCCCATACATCTTTTTTTCCCATCTCCAAGTGGACTTACCCACCCCCTATTCCACCAGACCTCCCCACCTCCTGGGGCCTCAAATATCTCCAGGGTTAGGTGCATCTTCTCTCACTGAGGCCAGAGCAGCTATCAGTTTTTGAAATTTCAACAATTTTACCCTACATAACACTCCCATTTCCTATTCACCTTTTATTATATCCTGTTCTTTTTTCAACCCGTCAAATGTAATTTTTTTTACCTAAATATTATTGAATGTGCAGCCTCCTATTAGAGCATGGATAACTTTCCAGTGGGAACACTCTTAAAAAAACATATCTTTCTTATACTAGAAGTTATCAATTGTGAAAAGAACCTCAGTTCTGGGGAAGGGCTAGTGCCTGACTCTCCTCTCTAAGCTGGGATTTCTTTTAGATAGAGCTCAAGGATAGTTTGTGCAGGTTGTCATTTCCACTGTAAGTTTATATGTGCCACTGTCCTGTGCTATCCAGAGGACATTGTTTTCTTGCCACCAACCACAAAACATTTAAAGGGATTAACAAAATAGGAAGGTTGGGTCATAGGAAGGCAAAGTAATTCAACGAATAGAAAGAGAGCTAAATACACTAAACATATTCTTTAAAAAAATGAAAACTTAATACTAAGAAGATTCTTATAATATGTACATTTACACATATTAAAAGATTGTAAATTGAGTCACAACATAACAATAATTTTCCCTAGTAGAGACCACAGACAATAAAGCCCAGTGCCAGAATTGGCTTAACTCTTTCAGAGTTGTTTACTAGTGAAACTCCAGAGACTCCCCACCTCCAATATTATAGGCTATTTCAGTAATTCTGGGCTATTCTCCAGAAATTCACGCTAAATCCATAGTCATGTTGATATCACATAGTTACATCATTGATCATGGAGGAATCAAGATGATTCTGACCTGCAAGATGCTGCCCCACTAGTTAACTTTCATGAAAATTGCTATGCATGCTAACAGATGAACAAAAATTATTAATCTTTTCCATCTGATAATCCCATGAGATAATTGTTCTTTAACAATTGATAGTATAATCAAAATTAGACAAAATATCTTATTTTCTTTTAAATATGAGGTAGTATTTAATTTGTCTTACATAGAGGTTACAAAATCTGAATATGAAAATATATTTGTTTTACATGGAAAAAAGGCTCCTGAACAATCAAAATTTTCTCTGTTCTACGAGAGACTTCTTCAGCCATTTGCAGAACAGATGGAAATAGTATTAGGTAAAACACCTAATTGCAAAATCCATAAACAAAAGTATTTTTATATGGGTGGAATATATGACACAGGTAAAAAGAACACATATTTTTCATAGGAAAGCTGCTTAACATCATATACCACACACAAATCCACAGAGGCATGCACATCACACATGTATATATGCATGTTAGACAGTAATATAAAGCACTCAAGTGGCAGGTCCCCTGCAGTCCAGACACCCCCAGGATCTGAAGGGACCTGATCAAAAGCTCCCTGCACCCAAATCCCATGGGAGGGAGAGCTAAACCTTCAGAGGTGCAGACAGGCCTGGGAAGCCAGAAGAGACTACACTCTGCCCATATTTCTGACGCCAGAGGAAAACACCTAAAGCCATCTGGGACTCTGGTGCATGCAGGGCCCCTGGAAAACGTAGCATAGGCAGGCCCCTCCTGGTTGCCGCCCTCACAGAGAGCTCAAAAGCAACCCCGCAGGAGCAACTTCAGCCGCGGAACTGCAGGTAAGACCAAATTTCTGCTCCAATCGAACTGCCTGGTGGACTCAGGACACACAGAGGCAAAATTCCTCTGACACTGGACACTGCCAGTTTTTAACTGGAGCCTGAACCTCACTGTTCCCAGCCCACAGTTCCCTGCTCCAAAACCCCTTGGGAGAGAGAGCTCACTGCCCAGACAGGTAGGCACTCCTGAGACTGCAGAACAGGAAAGACCAGCAATACTGCCCACCCCTGCCCACATCCCTGGCCCAAGTGGAAACTATATAGGCCTCTGGGAACGGGAAGATAGGGGCACTCAAGTGGTGGGTCCCCTGTGGTCCAGACACCGCCCAGATCAGAAGGGACCTGATCAGAAGCTCCCTGCACCCAAATCCTGTGGGAGGGAGAGCTAAAACTTCAGAGGGGTAGACATGCCTGGGAAGCCAGAAGAGACAATGTTCTGCTCACATTTCTGAATCCAGAGGAAAACACCTAATATCACCTGGGACCCTGGTGAACAGGGGCACTGGGAAAAGGTGGCACAGGCCCTCCTGGTTGCTGCCCTCAAGGAGAGCTCAATAGCAGCCCCCCATGAGCAACTTCAGCTGCAGGAAAACAGGTAAGACCAACTTTTGTGCTCCAAGCGACCTGCCTGGTGGACTCAGGACATGGCCTCACAGGAACAGCTGAAGACCAGTAGACAGGAAAGACTACACAACTTGAAAGCAGAACACTTGTGCCCATAACTGGCTGAAAGAAAACAGGAAAACAGGTCTACAGCACTCCTGACACACAAGCCTATAGGACAGTCTAGCCACTGTCAGAAATAGCAGAACAATGTAACACCAGAGACAAGCTAATGGCAAGAGGCAACCACAGGAACCCAAGCAACAGAAACCAAGACTACATGGCATCATCGAAGCCAAATTCTCCCACAAAAGCAAACACTGAATATCAAAACACACCAGAAAAGCAAGACCGAGATTTAAAATCACGTTTGATCATGAAGACGGAGGACTTCAAGAAAGACATAAAGAACTCCCTTAGAGAAATGGAAGAAAACATAAATAAACAAGTAGACGCCTATAAAGAGGAATCAGAAAAATCCCTGAAAGATTTCCAGGAAAACACAATCAAACAGGTGAAAGAATTAAAAATGGAAATAGAAGCAATAAAGAAAGCACAAAGGGAGACAACCCTGGATATAGAAAACCAAAGGAAGAGACTAGGAGCCATAGATACAAGCATCACCAACATAATACAAGAGATAGAAGAGAGATTCTCAGTAGCAGAAGATTCCATAGAAATCATTGACACAACTGTCAAAGATAACAGTAAAGCAGAAAAAGCTATTGGTCCAAAACATACAGGAAATCCAGGACTCAATGAGAAGATCAAACCTAAGGATAATAAGTATAGAAGATAGTGAAGACTCCCCGCTCAAAGTACCAGTAAATATCTTCAACAAAATCATAGATGAAAACTTCCCTAACCTAAAGCAAGAGATGCCCATAAACATACAAGAAGCCTACAGAACTCAAAATAGATTGGACCAGAAAAGAAACTCCTCCTGTCACATAATAGTCAAAACACCAAATGCACAAAACAAAGAAATAATATTAAAAGCAGTAAAGGAAAAAGGTCAAGTAACATATAAAGGCAGACCTATCAGAATTACACCAGACTTCCCACCAGAGACTGTGAATGCCAGAAGATCCTGGACAGATTTCATACAGATCCTAAGAGAACCAGGTTACTGTACCAAACAAAACTCTGAATTAACATAGATGGAGAAACCAAGATATTCCATGACAAAACCAAATTTACACAATATATTTGTACAAATCCAGCCCTACAAAAGATAATAAAAGGCAAAGCCTAATGTAAGGAGGCAAGCTACACCCTAGAAAAAGCAAGAAACTAATCATCTTGGCAACAAAACAAAGAGAAGAAAAGCACACAAACATAATCTCACATCCAAATACAAATATAACAGGAAGCAATAATCACTATTCCTTAATATCTCTCAACATCAATGGACTCATCTCCCCAATAAAAAGACATAGATTAACAAACTGGATATGCAATGAGGACCCTGCATTCTGCTGCCTACAGGAACACACCTCAGAGACAAAGACAGACACTACCTCAGAGTGAAAGGCTAGAAAACAACTTTCCAATCAAATGGACTGAAGAAGCAAGATTGAGTAGCCAATCTAATAACGAATAAAATTCAATTTTCAACTAAAAGTCATCAAAAAAGATAAGGAAGGACACTTTATATTCATCAAAGGAAAAATCCACCAAGATGAATTCTCAATCCTAAATATCTATGCTCCAAATACAAGGGCACCTACATACATAATAGAAACCTTACTAAAGCTCAAAACACACATTGCAGTGCACACAATAATAGTAGGAGATTTCAACACCCCACTCTCATCAATGGACAGCTCATGGAAACAGAAATTAAACAGAGACATAGACAGAATAAAAGCAATTTTCAACTAAAAGTCATCAGAAAAGATAAGGAAGGACACTTCATATACATCAAAGGAAAAATCCACCAAGATGAACTCTCTATCCTAAATATCTATGCTCCAAATCCAACAGAAATTAAACAGACACAGACAGACTAAGAGAAGTCATGAACCAAATGGACTTAATAGATATTTATAGAACATTCTATCCTAAAACAAAAGGATATACCTTCTTCTCACCACCTCATGGTACTTTCTCCAAAATTGACCATATAATTGGTCATAAAACAGGCCTCAAGAGATACAGAAAGATAGATATAATCCCATGCGTCCTATCAGACCACCAGGGGCTAAATCTTGTCTTCAATAAGGGAAGAACGCCCACATATACATGGAAGGTGAACAACGCTCTACTCAATGATAACCTGGTCAAGTAAAAAATAATGACATTAAAGACTTCTTTGAATTTAATGAAAATTAAGGTACAACATACCCAAACTTATGGGACACAATGAAAGCCGTGCTAAGAGGAATACTCATAGCTCTGAGTGCCTGCAGAAAGAAACAGGAGAGAGCATATATCAACAGCTTGGCAGGACACCTAAAAGCTGTAGAACAAAAAGAAGCAAATACACCCAGGAGGAATAGAAGGCAGGAAATAAACAAACTCAGAGCTGAAATCAAACAAGTATAAAAAAAAAGGACCATACAAAGAATCAACAGAACCAAAAGTTGGTTCTTTGATGAAGTCAACAAGATATATAAACCCTTAGCCAGACTAGTGAGAGGACACAGAGAGTGTGTCCAAATTAACAAAATCAGAAATGAAAAGGGAGACATAACTACAGAATCATAGGAAATTCAAAAAATCATCACATCCTACTACAAAAGCTATATTCAACAAAACTTGAAAATCTGGAGGAAATGGACAATTTCCCAAAGAGATACCAGGTACCTAAGTAAAAATCAGGAAGAGATAAAATATTTAAACAACCCCATAACTTCTAAAGAAATAGAAGCACTCGTTAAAGGTCTCAACAGAAAAGAACCAAGGTCCAGATGGGTTCAGTGCAGAATTCTATCAGACCTTCATAGAAGACTTCATACCAATTACTATCCAAAATATTCCACAAAATTGAAACAGATGGAACGCTACACAATTCCTTCTATGAAGCCACAATTACACTTATACCTAAACGACACAAAGATCAAACAAAGAAAGAGAACTTCAGACCAATTTCCCTTATGAATATCGACGCAAAAATACTCAATAAAATTCTGGCAAACCGAATCCAAGAGCACATCAAAACAATCATTCACCATGATCAATTAGGCTCCATCCCAGGCATTCAGGGATGCTACAATATACGAAAAACCATCAATGTAATCCACTATATAAACACACTGAAAGATAAAAACCACATGATCATTTCATTAGATGCTGAGAAAGCATTAGACTAAATTCAACATCCCCTCATGATAAAATTCCTGGAAAGAATAGGAATTCAAGGCCCATACCTAAACATAGTAAAAGCCATATACAGCAAACCACTTGCTAACATTAAACTAAATGGAGAGAAACTTGAAGCAATCCCACTAAAATCAGGGACTAGACAAGGCTGCCCACTCTCTCCCTACTTATTCAATATAGTTCTTGAAATTCTAGCCAGAGCAATCAGACAACAAAAGGAGATCAAAGGGATACAGATTGGAAAAGAAGAAGTCAAAATATCACTATTTGCAGATGATACGATAGTATATTTAAGTGATCCCAAAAGTTCCACCAGAGAACTTCTAAACCTGAAAAACACCTTCAGCAAAGTGGCTGGGTATAAAAAAGAAATTAGGGAAATCACACTCTTCATAATAGTCCCAAATAATATACAGTACCTCGGTGTGTCTTTAACCAAGCAAGTAAAAATTCTGTACAATAGGAACTTCAAGCCTCAAGAAAGAAATTAAAGAAGACCTCGGAAGATGGAAAGATCTCCCAAGCTCATGGATTAATATAGTGAAAATGGCCATTTTTACCAAAAGCAATCTACAGATTCAATGCAATCCCCATCAAAATACCAATCCAATTCTTCAAAGAGTTAGACAGAACAATTTGCAAATTCATCTGGAATAACAAAAAAACCAGGATAGCTAAAACTATCCTCAACAATAAAAAGACTTCTGCGGGAAGCACTATTCCTGAACTCAAGCAGTATTACAGAGCAATAGTGATAAAACACTGCATGGTATTGGTACAGAGAAAGACACATAGACCAGTGGAATAGAATTGAAGATCCAGAAATGAACCCACACACCTATGGTCACTTGATTTTTAGCAAAGGAGCCAAAACCATCCAATGGAAAAAAGATAGCATTTTCAGCAAATGGTGCTGGTTCGATTGGAGGTCATCATGTAAAAGAATGCAGATCGATCCATGCTTATCGCCCTGTACAAAGCTTAAGTCCAAGTGGATCAAGGACCTCCATATCAAACCAGATACACTCAAAGTAATAAAAGAAAAAGTGGGGAAGCATGGGCACTGGAGAAAATTTTCTAAACAAAACACCAGTGGCTTATGCTCTAAGATCAAGAATCGACAAATGGGATCTCATAAAACTGCAAAGCCTCTGTAAGGCAAAGGACACTGTTGTTAGGACAAAATGACAACCAACAGATTGGGAAAAGATCTTTACCAATCCTGCAACAGATAGAGGGCTTATATCCAAAATATCCAAACAACTCAGGAAATTAGACTGCAGGGAGACAAATTACCCTATTAAAAATGGGGTTTAGAGCTAAGCAAATAATTGACAGCTAAGGAATGCCAAGTGGCTGAGAAACACCTAAAGAAATGTTCAATATCCTTAGCAAAATTCTAATCAAAACAACCCTGAGATTACTCCTCATAGGAGTCAGAATGGCTAAGATAAAAACTCAGATGACAACTGATGCTGAAGAGGATGTGGAGAAAGAGGAACACTCCTCCATTGTTGGTGGGATTGCAGACTGGTACAACCACTCTGGAAATCAGACTGGAGGTTCCTTGGAAAATTGGTCATTGAACTACTTGAGGACCCAGCTATATTCTGGAGTTATACCCAAAAGATGCCCCAATATACAACAAAGACACATGCTCCACTGTGTTCATAGCAGCCTTATTTATAATAGCCAGAAGCTGGAAACAACCCAGATGCCCTTCAACAGAGGAATGGATACAGAAATTGTGGTACATCTACACAACGGAATATTACTCAGCTATCAAAAACAATGACTTTATGAAATTCGTAGGCACATGGTTGGAACTGGAAAGTATCATCCTGAGTGAGGTAACCCAATCACAGAAAAACACACATGGTATTCACTCATTGATAAGTGGAGATTAGCCCAAATGTTTGAATTACCCTAGATGCACAGAACACATGAAACTCAAGAAGGATGACCAAAATGCGAATTCTGAACTCCTTCTTTAAAAGGGGAAGAAGAATACTCTTGGGAGGCAATAGGGAGGCAAAATTTAAAACAGAGGCAGAAGGAACACCCATTCAGAGCCTGCCGTCATGTGGCCCAAAAATACAGCCACCAAACTAGATAAGATGGATGAAGCAAAGAAGTTCAGGCAGACAGGAGCCGGATGTAGACCTCTCCTGAGAGACACAGCCAGAATACAGCAAATACATAGGCAAATGTCATCATTAAAACCACTGAACTGAGAATGGGACCCGGTTGAATGAATCTTTTAGAAAGGAGTGAAAGAACTTGAAGGGGCTTGAGACCCCATATGATCAATAATTCCAAACAATCAGAGCATCCAGGACTAAGCCACTACCCAAAGACTATAAATGGACTGACCCTGGACTCCAACTGCATTGGTAGCAATGAATAGCTTAGTAAGAGCACCAGTGGAAGGGAAGCCCTTGGTCCTGAGAGAAGACTGGAAATCCCAGTGAAAGTGATTGTTGTGGGGAGAGCGGTAATTGGGGAGGTTGGGGAGGGGAACACACATAGAGATGGGTAGAGAGAGGGGTTAGGGAGATGTTGGTTGTGAAACCAGGAAGGGGAATAATAATCAAAATGTAAATAAGAAATACTCAAGTTAATAAAGATGAAAAAAAAGAAAGTAATATAAATAATTTTGCTAAAATAATAGACTTTAAAAATAACACTGCTTGGAAACCCTTCATTGTATAATTCTTAGAAAAATTTAGAATTAATTGAACTACTCTGAATATTTAAAAAAATTTAAAGGAATCCTCTACATCTAGCCTTAGTCAGAATAATAACTTTTCTTATCTTTTGAAATCCATTTTTATCCCCTTTCTACAACACAGTGGTGAGTAGGAGGAGATACCTTGAAGCTTTTAAGCTTATAACATGTCGTTCCTTGGCTAAGCTAGAGAGGAGAGGATGATAAAGGATTTTCCTATTGTAGCCTCAGTGATAGAAAAATCAGAGCTTGAAATTCACACTCTCAGTGTCCCTTAGCTCTGTATTGTCCACATTCTACTCTTATTTTTCTGAGTCTTCCCTTTGAATGTACCAGGGATGACTGTAGATTTGGCCTTTGCACTTTTTTCAAAGAATAGAAAGAGAAAAAACAAATCCTGTAGCAAGTGAATTTGCAGTGTCTGCCTAAACCCATCCGCTTTGCTCACAGGTAAAAGGCACTATGGAGTCTTTACCTAGCAAAGGAATTTAACTTATTTCCTACCATACTCACAAAGGTACACAGTAGTCAGTAGCTGAGATAGTCAAAACACAACAGAAAACAGACAGTGTGTGGAAATAGAAAATATTTATTTGATAGGCAAAGTAGGGCCCACAATTTCTAGTAGCAGTTGCCCTGAAGACAAATAAAATAAGCTCAAATCAGTTGTTCAGTTCTCTGCTCTAAAACGATTTTTCTCACTCCACTAGATGTCAAAAATACTGCCCAATTGGCATGAGAAAATTATGCCTCTGGTAATCAAAAATCATCTGACTCTCAAAAATGAGATTTTTAGCATTCCCATTAGGCCTTTCAGTTTGGCTAATTAAGAAAAAATGGGCAACTGGACAAGATTACCCATCCCTGATAGGAAGGAAAAATATAGTTAATTATAAGACAAAGAGGCTGACATATTCTTTAGGTTGCCTCTTAAACTCATTTCTACAATCTCTACCTGAGGATTCAACTCTTTGGGAGCATGATAGGTTCATTTTATTGTTTAAAACTTATTGCTGATTTATAAATTGGATTGAAAATGTGGTACAAGAAACCATTTAGTAAGTGTGTAGAATTTAGAAAGTAGTGCAGGTAAAAACATGTTAAATATACCTTTTATCCCCTGTCCAATGATCACCAACACATCCTCCTGCATATACTAAATTCACCAGCCTTCAGAAAGTGGATACATGTGTATCTAAAGGATGTATGGGGGTTGAATCTGCTGGGCCAGATGGTTCAGGTTAGAGGGTGATTTTCTCTATTTTAATTATGAAGAACTTTTGTCCTATGACATCATTTTCTTCTTTATAAAGTTAGAAACATTACCAGATAGGACCTGAGGCCAACTCTTAACAGGTTTCCTGGCCTCTGTTTTTTATCTTTTGACTTTCTTGAAAAATCTGTTCCTCTTCAATATGTCCAAGTGCCTTTGATTCCTCTGCCCTTAATAAAATACTTCACTAGCTGCTATGGAAAAAAAAATCTTATACTTCTAGTAAACTTGTGCCTTAAGCTTCATTCTTAATTGTAGAATAAATTATCCTATCAAAAGCATTTCAATTTCCACCTAGTAGAAAGGAAAATGCACTTTAATGGAAATTCAGAAATCACAGCATGGAGTTACTAACTCCACTGCTTTGCTGGGCCACTTTGCTCTTCAGGGGTTTCCCTGCAATTTACTGAGAAGGTTCAAGGGTGAACATGACATCTAATATGCATAAGTATACGATCTGAATACTATGCTCAACTTGACTGCAGTCAAGTTACTTATTTCCGAGGAACATTCCCATTGATTATTTTTGTACTGAGGTTTCAAATTGACTTTAGCGTGACTAAAGAGCACTGTGGTGTAGTTCATTGCCAATTCTCTGGTGAACCAGGCTTAGAAAGTGGAATAATATGAGGAATTAAGGAAGATTACCAGGCTGGTTAATATAGATTACAACCAGAAAAATATGATATAATGTGGAAGGAGAAAAAGAAACACATGGAAACAGCTACAGTATATATCTACAAGTCAATATTTTAAAGGGGCGTGTTAATGTCGCAAAGGAAAGATTCCCTGTAGTTTGTTACAGTTGAGTAGAAGATATTCAGAGGAAAGACATGGTGGATTATGAAGGTGATATAAGTAGGACTAGCATTGGTGGTGGAACAATTCAAGCCCTTCCAGGAACAGGAAATAAAGCAAAGCTGAAACAATATGCATGCTATGAAGAGTAGAGAGTCAGGATGAAATAGTTTATAGATATATTAAAAACCACATGTAGGAAATTAGTTTTGATATGGTAGGGCATTAGGATTCAGTAAATTTTATGCTAGAGTGAGTGAATAATGACATAAATTGTAACTGCACTTCTGTGTTTGGATCTTACTTTGTGACTGTCACTGTATTATGTGGTCATTGTCATTCTCAGCTTTCTCATGTTGCAGAGTCATGTGAAGATGTGAAGGTCACTGCAAAAGATAATAATGATATCCTTCTTTTCTTTTATTGCTTTTTTCCTCATCATTATCATCCTAAAGCACATTCATTATTTTATTAATGTTGATCCATGAAATTAATACCACTCTATATTTGCTGCAACATACATAGCTGTTGGATTGACTTTACTGAACTAAGCAGAAATTAAGAAACGACAGACACATATGCAGTAAAGCTGGTATTGAGTGGTCTGTGTGCTCAGATGGAGCCAAAACAGCAGTCACAACACTCAGTGCATTTATTATATGCATCTGAAAGAGGAGGCATTTTAACAAATAATCACGTTTGAGGGAGGTGTCTCTCAATGGGAACAATTTCAGGTTACAAATAATTTCACAGTCTTGATGAAAATCAGTCCACAGGTCTCTCCTTATATTTAGTTTGTTCTACATTCTCTTATATATTTTCAGTAATTGCAGGACACATTTCCAGAGATACAAACACACACACACACACACACACACACACACACACACACACACACACACACACACACACACACACACACAGAGAGAGAGAGAGAGAGAGAGAGAGAGAGAGAGAGAGAGAGGAGAGAAGATCTCTACTTTGAAAAACAATATTTTTTTCTGTGTCATTTATCATTTCTATATTTTGTTTATTAAATGACATTTCTTTACAGGTATGTGAAAATATATCCTATATTGGCAGAGCTAATTATTATTCACAGTTTTAGACATTCATTGGGGGTTTGGACATTTCTCACAAAAGACAGTACTGCACATTTATTTTTGACATCTGTACTTCTAGAAGTTTTTAAACCATTTGTTACTCAAAACATGATAAATGGACAACTGATTTTCTTTTATAAGTTGATAATGTTAAAGGTCATTTATTGGTTACATATAAAGGACTAGATTCTGGGCGTGGAGGAGAAAAAGGTCTTGATTAGATAATCAACACTGAAAATGAATATTTCTGTCATTAACCATTCATTCATCCATCCACTCATTTACTAACTTAATAAATATTTATTAAGGAAAATGGTTATAGATTTAGTGTAATCTTTCATTAGTTTATATGTTTAGGAAAATTTATAGGGTAATATTTGAATTTGAAACACTTAAGTCTTCTCATATGGGATAGGACATAAACTAAAACTGAACTGACAGGAATGGAAAGAAAGTAGAAAATTCAATATCTCTAGATGCAAATTCAAAATCCATGTGCAACATATGCTTAGAAAAAAAGAAAGAGCAAACAGCAATGAAATAAACAGCCAATCAACTAAACAAAGGCTTAAGTTAGCAATAATTAATGTTATAATTCTGTGGAGCTTTGAATCAGAGTTGATAGCTTCAACCAGAGTTTCACTAACAAGGTAGTACAATCTTGATCAAGTTTTAACCTATGAAATGGGAATAATAGGAAAAAATTTTAATATGATATTAAGTATTAATTAAATATACTCATACATATATATGAATATTTCCCATGTATAATGTATAAAGTATGTACATTCTATATAAATAGTTGTTTTCTTTTTTAATGACTGGGTGGACTTTTATTTACCTATTAGATTTATAAAACAGTGTCTCTCTGTGTAGTTTCGGCTGTATAGGAACTCACTCTGTAGAACAGGCAGGCTGTCCTTGGACTCAAGTGATCTGCATGCCTCTGCCTACGAATTGCTAGACTAAAAGCCTGTGCCACTTCACCAGGTATTGGGCTGATATTTTAGCCCAGGGTCTCTAGAACCACCTGAAATGTGAAAGAGAC
This sequence comes from Rattus rattus, assembly GCF_011064425.1. Classification (NCBI taxonomy): domain Eukaryota; kingdom Metazoa; phylum Chordata; class Mammalia; order Rodentia; family Muridae; genus Rattus; species Rattus rattus. Next base: position 41,044,796 of record NC_046172.1, on the reverse strand, counting down.
TACTTTTCGGAAGAGTAATAATCAAGTGTTCTTACACTACACACTGTTTGACTCAGTCAGAACAATGTGTACAGGACCCTGACTCCTGCTCTCTACCAGACACAGCACTGAACCTGATGACTCTGAGGCTTTAGCATATGAAAAAAAAATCCAAGCTACATAAACAGGGTGGTAGAACTCATGGCCTACATGGCCTCCAAGGATTAAGAAACCCTAGACCACCCACCCCATCCAGGGCACTGAGAGCAAGAGAGAGCCCCTTGTTTGCTGAGGAGTCCCTGTCCCAACTGGGCCCCCAACACTGAGAATCTCCCTCACAATTTCCATCCCAAACCCCCATAATAACAAGAGGGGTCTAGGGAACTCTCCCTACTCTCTTGAATACCATCAGTAAAGTTTGCTGCACCCACCCCCCCCCAAATAGAAATACTACAAGTGCAGAATCTGCACAACCCCCCCTCCCTATAGAGTTTAGTAATGAGGATGCGCCTCTGAGAAATGGAGGAAAGAAATCGAGTCCTCAGGAAGTGTATGCTCCAGACTTCATACCTGGCTGCCCTGTATGGATGTTGAGGACAACAGCACCTACCTTGCCTTTCATTGTGACCCAGTGTTGACAAACCCATCTTTACCTCAACCAAAGTAGAATTTAATGGCATCCAGTCCTATGGCTTTTATTTTTTCATCACATTCTTTACTGAATTGTTAAGGAAAATGGAAGCTCTCTGTAAGTAGAGATGCTCTTGTAAACACTTTTGCTTTCATATTATGTCTGGCTTCTTGTGGCCATGATACTCTGACATTTTATTAGATATTCTAATTCTCACAACAGTTCCATCACATTGTTATTTCTGTTATATTAGAGTAGAAACAGGAATGTCCAATTTGATTGATGTGAGCTGTTTGTATCCTACCATAGATATGAATGCAATCCCACACATTTGGAGAAGACAATACCAGATTGAATCAAACGTTAAGCTTATCCCCTGCTTTTCTGCTAAATTTAATAATTTCTATTCCATGCAAAAAGTTGATAGGTTAAAATATAATGTTCATTCTTTCAGAGACTTCTAAAAGAGATAATAGCTTATACTTTAAGATATTAATATACTAACAACATATATGAACCATAATTTAGAAGCACAAATCCGTGAAAGTCTGAAATACATTACTCTAAGTCCTACTTGTAGCAATTTCTAAAACTTTATGAAAAATTTAGAATTTTTTGTTATTTTATTTTTTAGTTTTATCAGAGATTAAACCTAGGGCCTGTTGCCTATAAACAAGTACACTACCATTTATTTATTTTCTTCAGTATTATCAATATATTAAATGCATATTTTAAGAACCATGTACAGCACAATGTCAGATACTACTGTATGAAATGTTGAACATGTTTACAGTTATATGTAATTGAAGCAATGTCTAGATCACTTAAAATGTAATAGGGGATTGTGATAGCTTGGAGGTAACTCTCCAAAGGAGGACAAAATACTGACTCATTGATGTAAAGGCATTGTGAGTAAACCAAACTGCATTTTACATATACACCACTAGGTGGCATGAGAGTTACACATTGTTCAAGCGAAACCACTCTGCTAGATTCAAATTGTTTTCTTAATGCTTCAGGCAGGATAAGCATTATTAAAACAATAGAATACTGCAGTGTTCCACTTTCAAATGCCAGTAATCTGTGAAAGTGTTCTTTCCTCTGTCATCATTGTCTAAAAAGCATGGAAGGAAGAACACAGAGTATATACATTTGCCTAATAGTCTAAAAGTCCCTAGAGGAAGGACTTTATACCCTTAGGTAGTCTTTTATACTCCAAACGAGGATAATAATAGATTTAAGACTCATCCACTCATACAAAACACTGCATTCTGCATTTTTCAAATATATTGATGTATATTATTTTATTTGATGCTCATAAAATGTCCATAATAGAGAATATAAATGTATCTGAGTTATTTTGATTCATGTAGATTTTAATTTTTTTCACAGATGCTATTGTGATATAAAAGTTTAGAGAAAGATATTCTGCTTAATTATGCAAGCATACAAAGCAAAATAAAATTCATTTATTATTGGGTAAATTAAGAAAAATATAAGTTATAATTTAAAATATGTGATACAATCTACCCTTTGCTAGGGAAAATGAATTGAGTCCTCAACTGTGATTTAGGAAAATGTATAGAATGAATTACTTTTTCCCCTCAAATATTTTATTTGCTATTCTTTAGTTTAGTTTAGGTGACGGTATGCAGAGCTATAAAAAACACATAGAAATCCTTAACTATTCCACCCAAATGACTCCCACAAAGCTATATACTTTGTGTTTGGGGCTCACTCTTTCTTTCTTCTCTGTCTGTCTTTCTTCCTTTCTCTCTTCCTTCCTTCCTTCCTTCCTTCCTTCCTTCCTTTTCTTTCTTTTCTTTCTTTCTTTCTTTCTTTTCCTCTCTCTCTCTCTCTCTCTCTCTCTCTCTCTCTTACTTTCCTTCCTTCCTTCCTTCCTTCCTTTCCTCTTCCTCTTTCCTTCTTATTTTTTTTGATAACACATTAGTTCTACTTTTTTGCTGCCCATATAAGCAATAATGTTGGGCGAGACAGTCTAGGGCATAGTAAACCTATGAGTGACTAAACCATCCAAGAATAATGACTCTTTACATCCACAGCAACTACTAGCTCTTCAGTAAGGGGTGGGACCTAAACATCTCCTCCATTTTAGGACTATATTAACATACACTGCATCTCTTTTCCTGCTTAGAAGAGGTTACCATTTATAGATGATCTCTCAGTCTTGCATCTCACTACATGTTATTAGTCATTCACTATGCTGGATGATGCAAACACAAAAATCACTGATAAAGAGAAAATAGTAGTTCCAAAATACTTAAGAATTTTCTTGGGATCTAGCTGGTTATAATGTACTAAGAGATCATGTAGGAGTGCCTGTATAACCAAGTGTGTCAGGGAGAGCTCCCCAAAGAGGAGATGTCCAAAATGATCTTTGACCAGTTGGCCAGGAGTTGGCCAGGCAAATAGGGGAGCACATCTTTTATGTAACCCTATATAAGTTTACCTCTGGGCAAGCTTTAGAAAGAATTTTAGAGAAGAACTGGAAAGAAATGAGACTGAAAGAATGTGAAGGAGACAGATTATATGAAGTTCAAAGTCTTGAGAAAATCCCAAATGATCTGGCTATACTATCTATTTAGGCACAAATTCTATGCTTTTCAACCCTGGGCACCTCTGATTGCTATTCATCAAATGTGCTTTCACCTTTGGAATTTTGCATTTATTCTTCTAACTATGCAGAACCCTCTTTATCCAGACGTGTGTGGAAGTTTTCCCTCTTTTTGAAGTTAATGTATCCAACAAATTCCATTGTCAAATGCTGAACACATTATCCTAAATACTTTCTCCACATAATTCTTCTTTTCTTTTTTTTTTTTTTTCTTTTTTTCCGAGCTGGGGACCGAACCCAGGGCCTTGCGATGCTAGGGCGCTCTACCACATAATTTTATAAAACTGTCAAACAATTACTATTTGCAAACTTTTGTAAGCTTCACCAAGTGCTCAGTGAAAAAAACTAAAATGTACAAATGCAAAATTAAATGATTGATTTTTCATACTTTTCTGGTCTTATCATTTAATTTTTTTCACTGTTAAAGGGAGAGAAATAAATATTTAAGTTTTATAACCATATTTTTTTCTCTATGATTGCCATCCACCATCATCTTGAGAAGCTGTTGAATTACAGGTCTATTTCAAACATGTTTTAATCAGTAATCTGCAAATAATGTGTAAAAAGGAAAATTGTAAGAAAAAATAAAATATATTAGAATAATCATTAAATAAAATTATTATCAAATTTATGATTACCTGATTATATTTGATACCAAATATATATAATATATTATATACTTATATATTACACATATTAGGTATCAATGATATATATTATACATAATTGGTACTAAATATAATCAGATATATTTGAGGTTCTTTCCCTCTATTTTCTACTTAAAAACATTGAGGAAAGTTATTAGAGAAGAGACAATTTTTTTTCTTTTCAGAGAAACTGGAGGTAGAACTCATCCTCAGAAAAACCTCCATTTATATCAGGATAAGGAATAAAAGGCAGGGAGAAGAAGTTACTATATAACTCTGGCATGTCTAAAAGAGTTTACGTGATCAATTAATTCAAACATTCCATTTGATTTTACATGTTAGTTATATAATAACTGAAAGAAACTAAAAATGAGATAAGTTATTGCTCTTTTACAGTTTTAAATGCATGGGAATGTAAGAATTACTTTAATTGTCCATGTGTAAAAATAAGACAGAATGGAACATAGAGGACATTCAAATATGTGGCTGGATAATTTTACTAAAAAAGCATCAATAAAAATTTTATAAAAGGAAATAATCATATATTGCTCAAAAATACTATGGGAACTTTAAAAGGACATCCATCCTACTATATGCAAATAGGCAAAAGCTTGATCAAATAAACAGGAATCATTGACAATTAGAAGCAAACTAAGTGGATGTGCAAACTGAGTTTGAAAAAACAGACTCAGGACAAAACATCTAGTTTTCTCCAGGTCAGTGAAAATAATGTTGTCCTTTTCCAATGTGAAATGCAGAGTAAGTAAAATATGTTCTAAGCAGCCATCTTAGCTGGTGTATGAAAACAGAATTTAGTCAATTAAAAGAAAGTCCTTCCATTGTCAAATGCAAGAAAAATACAAGAAATAATAAATGAAAAGAGAATGCAAAACAAATGAACAAAAAAGGAGATCAAAGAGGGTAAAGAAAAAGTATTAGAAATCTAATTCTTCCTGACTACATTTGTTTATGATCTGCACATTCATTATTTACTATAATTCTGAACACAAATCTTTGCTGAGAAAATGTCTTGCTGTAATGGCAGCTCATCAAGCAAGAATGCATCTACAATTTCAGAAAATTAAATACAAGAGTTATGAAGCACAAGATCTTCAGTAATTTTATTTTGTTGTTTGATCTTTATGCTTATCGAAAGATAATAAATCTGCTGAATTCATATAATACAAAATAAAATGTTATGCACTGTCAGCATTTCTATTCTTTCCTTGAGTAAATACTATATTAGAAAATATGACGTAACACCTAAATCATTCTTCAAACTTAGAATCATATTTTAAGGTTTAGATATTTATCAGGCCAGATTTTGTATTTTAGCATCAACAACTATTAAAAGATGAAAAATTAAATGTCTTGTATGGAAGAAGATGCATATCTTCAAAATAATTTTGATTCTCCACTGGAGTCTACAAAGTTCATATTCATAACAATAGTATAAGTGTGAAATAATATAACTTTGCACTGGGGCAAAAAAATCTGATTCTCTCGATTATACTGATGATGATGCATATTATCTTTCTTATTTATAGAAAATAATATGAACACGACATTATGAGTCACCTTCACACTTCTGTGCTATTCTTTCCTTCTAACTTCAGCCCACATCAATATTGCCTGCAAAATGACATGTCGGTACAATTTCCAGTTATTTCAGTATCAAATCCCTCTTATTTATGGGAACAGAGAAATCAGGGAGGATGAAAATGTATCAACTTACCTTAGCCTCACTAATCCAATAGTAAATGAAAAATTATCTATTCCATGTGCTCCATTTGAGATAAATCCAGTGACATAATACATATTTTTATTCCTATAGAATATTACTGTTCAAATTGACCAGAATTTCAAATATATAATGTATAAATTATATATTTGATAATATTTAAGTGACTGTCTGTGAAATAATGATATTAAAAAGAAAAGAAGTAACTTTCGACTGAGACAGAATGAGAAGTCATTTTCTTAATTCCTCAGTGATTTTCAAGTTATTTTCTCTATGACACTACATAACTTTCTATGCAAAAGACAAGAAACAGTGAGACATAATAGAGTTTAATTTCTTCCTATTGTAATTGAAATGTTATTAATGTGCTAGAGATAAAGCTTATAACCTGCTTATCATTGATCAACCTAACAGTAAAAAATAAATATAATTTTATTTTTTTCTAATACTAGAGAAAATGTTTTGAATCTCACTCAATTTAGGATCATGTATAGGATTGTTGTGAATTGAATTTATTATGTTGAAATAAATCTCTTGTTTACTTAGTGTCTCCCAGAACTTTATCATGAAGAATATTGGAATTTTGTCAGACGACTTTGACTTTATTGTGTTTATCTGGGGGAATTATAAATGTTCTTGGTTTATGAATGCTGAATAATCTCTGCATCTCAGAGATGAAATCAATATAATTATGGAAAATAAAGTTGAGGTTTGTACTGATTCAGGTTTGAAAGTATTTTGTAGAGTAATTTTGTGGCAATAACAAAAAGATATTTATCTGTCATTCTCTTTTCTTTTTTCTTACCCATATTTATTCTATTACAAATACGTTCAGTGTGTTATAAACTTTTTAATATATGGAACCAGGTTTCTATCAAATATATCATTTGTTCTATCTGGAAAAGTTATTTTAATATTTCTTATAAGCCTCTTCATATTTTTCTCTTGTTATATTTTTCTGAGAACCTTTTTTTCCTTCCTCACCAATTTTATCCTGCTAGATATTATCCAGCTAGATGTTGACTTCTGCTTCATGGTTTTGTGCTTGGTATTTTGCTTGTCACTTCAGTTCATTTTTTTTTCCAGACAAATGTCTGCTGCGATTTTTTATTGTGGATTTTTTTTATTTACTTCAAATGCATTCCCCCTTTCCTGGTTTCCCAATATAAGACCTCATCATATCACTTCCCTTTCTTCTATAAGGGCGAGTATCCCATTCTCAACCAATTCCACCCTTTCCTGTCCCCTCATTATTCCTGTACAATAAAATGCCATGGCGGAAAGGGCCTCTTACTGGAGAAAACAAGGGTATCATCTGGTTATATATGGAGCTGGAGCCATGGGTCAGTCCAGGTATAGTCTTTGAGTAGTGGTTTATTCCCAAGGTTCTCTGGTTGGTTAGCACTGCTTTTCTTATGAAGTTGCAAGTCCCTTCAGCTATTTCAATCCTTTCTCTAATTCTTCCAATGGGGATCCAGTTATCAGTTAAATAGTTTACTGCTAGCATTCACCACTGTATTTGAAATGCTCTCACTGTGCTTCTCAGGAGACAACTATATCAGGCTCCTGTTAGCATGCACTTATTAGTTTCATCAAATTATCTAGTTTTGGTGGCTGTATATACATGGACTGTGTACCCATGTGGGGAAGGCTCTGAATGGCCATTCCTTCCATCTTTGCTCCAAACTTTGCCTCCATAAACCCTTCATATGAATATATTTGTTCCCCCTTTTAAGGAGTAAAGCATCTGCACTTTTGTTGTCCTTCTTGAGCTTCCTGTGGTCTGTGGATTGTATCTTGGGTAATTCGATCCTTTGGGCTAATATAAATTTATCAGCAAGTGCATAACATGTGTGTTTTTCTGTGATTGGGTTACCTCACTCAGCATGATATTTTCTAGTTCAATCCATTTCCATTTGCCTATGAATTTCATGAAGTCATTGTTTTTGAGAGCTGAGTAGTATTCCACTGTGTAGACATACCACATTTTCTCTATCCACTTCTCTGTTGAAAGACATGTGGGTTCTTTCAAGCTTCTGGATATTATAAATCAAGTTGCTATGAACATAGAGGAGCACATGACTTTGTTGTATGTTGGGTCATCTTTTTGGTAAATGCCCAGGAGGGGTATTAGCTGAGTCATCCTGTAGTGCAAAGTCCAATTTTCTGAGGAACCTCTAGACTGATATCCAGAATGGTTGTACCAGTGTGCAATCCCACCAACAATGGATGAGTGTTTCTCTTTCTCCACATCCTCACCAGCATCAGTTGTCACCTGAGTTTTTGACCTTGACCATTCTGACTAGTGTGATGTAGAATCTCAGGGTTGTTTTAATTTGCATTTCCCTGATGACTAAGGATATAGAACATTTCTTTGGGATCTTCTCAGCCATTTGATATTCCTTAGGTAAGAAGTCTTTGTTTAGCCCTGCACCCCATGTTTTCATAGGGTTATTTGGTCTTAATCATTGTACAGGGTGATGCTGACCTCCAGTGGAAACAGATGGAATACTACTCAATTCCTTCCATGAAGCCACAATTATGCTTTTACCTAAACCACACAAAGAACCAACAAAGAAAGAGAACTTCAGAACAATTTACCTTATGAATATAGATGCACAAATAATCAATAAAATTCTTGTAAACTGAATCCAAGAACACATCAAAACGATCATCCATCATGAATAAGTAAGCTTCATCCCAGGGATGTATGGATGGTTCAATATATGGAAATCCATCAACATAATCCACTATATAAACAAAAACAAAGGAATAAAAACCACATGGTCATTTCATTAGATGCAGAGAAAGCATTTGATAAAATTCAACACCGCTTCATGATAAACGTCTTGGAAAAATCAGGAATTCAAGGCCCATACCTAAACATAGTAAATGCAATATATAGCAAACCCGTAGCCAACATTAAATTAAATGGAGAGAAACTTGAAGCAATCCCACTAAAACCAGGGATTAGAAAAGGCTGCATACTCTCTTCCTACTTAGTCAATATAGTTTTCAAAATCCTAGCCAGAGCAATCAGACTACAAAAGGAGATCAAAGGAATACAAAGGAAAGGAAGAAGTCAAAATAACACTATTTGCAGATGATATGATAGTATATTTAAGTGATCCCAAATGTTCCACCAGAGAACTACTAAGCCTGATAAACAACTTCAGCAAGGTGGCTGGGTGTAAAATTAATTCAGACAAATCATTAGCATTCCTCTACTCAAAGGATAAACATGCTGAGAAAGAAATTAGGGAAATAACAACCTTCAGAATAGTCCCAAATAACATAAAATACATTGGTGTGACTCCAACCTGGCAAGTGAAAGATGGGTATGATAAGAACTTCAAGTCTCTGATGAAAGTAGTTGAAGAAGATCTCAGAAGATGGAAAGACCTCTCACGCCCATGGATTAGCAGGATCAATTTAGTAAAAATGGCCATTTTGCTAAAAGCAATCTACAGATTCAATGCAATCCCCATCAATATTTCAACACAATTCTTTATATAGTTAGAAAGAACAATTTGCAAAATCATTTGGAATAACAAAACAACCCAAAAAACAAACAAAACAAAACAAACAAACAAAAAAGAACAGGATAGTGAAAACTATCCTCAACAGTAAAAGAACTGGGGGAATCCACATCCTTGACCTCAAGCAGTATTTCACACTAAAAGTGATAAAAACTGCATAGTGTATGGTATTGGTATAGAGACAGACAGGTAGATCAATGGAATAGAAGATCTATAAATGAACCCACACACCTATGGTCCCTTGATCGTTGACAAAGGAGTTAAAACCATCTGATGAAAAAACATAGCATTTTCAACAAATAGTGCTGGTTCAACTGGGGGTCAGCATGTAGAAGAGTGCAAATCGAAACATTTTTATAGCCCTGTACAAATCTGAAATCCAAGTGGATCAAGGACCTCCATATAAAGGCAGATACACTCAAACTAATTCAAGAAAAAGTCGGGAAGAGTCTCAAACAAATGAGCACTGGGGAAAATTTCCTAAACAAAACTTCAATGGCGTATGCTCTTAGATCAATAGTAGACAAATGGGACCTCATAAAACTGCAAAATTTCTGTAAGTCAAAGGACACTGTCGTTAGGACAAAATGGTAACCAGCAGATTGGGAAAAGCTTTTTATACATCCAACATCTGATAGAGGACTAATATCCAAAATATACAAAGAAGTCAAGATGTTAGACTTCAGTGACCCAAATAGCATTATTAAATAATGAGGTACAGAGCTACAAAAGAATTCTGCATGGAGGAATATTGGATGTCCAAGAAACACCTAAAAAAATGTTCTACATCTTTAGCCATCAGGGAAATCCAAATCAAAACAACCCTAGATTCCACCTCCCACCATTCACAATGGCTATGATTAAAAACTCATATGACAACAGATGCTGGTGAGGATGTGGAGAAAGAGAAACACTCCTCCATTGTTGATGGAATTGCAAACTGGTACAACCACTCTGTAAATCAGTCTGGAGTTTCCTCAGAAAATTGAGCATTGCACTACCTGAGGACACAGATCTACCTCTCCTGGGCATATACCAAAAAGATGCTCCAACAAACAACAAAGGCGCATGCCCCACTATGTTTATAGCAGACTTATTTATAATAGCCAGAGGCTGGAAAGGACCCAGATATCTTTAAACAGAGGAATGGATATAGAAAATGTGGTACATTTATACAATGGAGTACTATTGAGCTATCAAAAACAATGACTTCATGAAATTCATAGGTAAATGGATGGAAGTAGAAAATATCATCTTGAGTGACATTATCCAATCACAAAATCACACACATGGTATGCACTCACTGAGTAATAAATTTGAGAATCAAAGATTTCTAGTTGTACACATTCATTTGAAAACATTATGGAAAATAATTG
>NC_046172.1:40976748-41029248 GCF_011064425.1 Rattus rattus | reverse complement strand
ATGTGGTTTGGCATAGAATATCTTGCTTTCTCCAACTATGGCATGGAAAGTTTTCTTTATATAGTTTTCTGGGCTGACATCTACCCAGGCTCTTCTAGATTTTAGACTCTCAGTCAATAATTCAGGTTTAATTCAGATAGGTCTGCCTTTATATGTTATAGTATAAAGAACAATACAAAGAATCAACAAAATTAACAGCTGGTTATTTGAGAAAATCAATGAGATTAATAAAATCCTTAGCCAAACTAACTAAAAGGCAAAGACAAAAGCAACAAACCCTACAGAAGATACAAGAAGGAAAACCACAGCCCAATAAGGCTAAATACATTCAAGAAATCACAGGAAATATATAATTCTCAAATTATCAAAACAAGGAACAAAAAGACATATACCAATTACCGAAGTTAAAGTTAAGTTAAGATCAGGTAAACTATTTGAATAGTACAATAACACTTAAGGAAATGAAAGCAGTTATTGAAATTCACCAAACAAAAAGAGACCCAGACCAGATGGTTTTAACACAGAATTCTACCAGAATTTCAAAGGAAAGGCAGTACTTCTCAAACTATTGCACAAAATGAAACATGATGGCACAAACCCTCTGATACCTAAACCACTGAAAGAATCAATGAATAAAGAGTTTCAAACAAATTTCCCTTATGTGCATTGATGCCAAATTACTCAGTAAAAACTTGCAAAGCAAATGCAAGAACACATCAGTGGGAAAGGATGGGTCTCATTCTGTAGTGACTTGATGTACAGAGGAGAGGGATAACTATATTGGGACTGATACCTAGAAGGGCCATCCCCCTTCTTAAAGGCAAATGGGAGGGAGGGGTCACACTAAGAGCTGCAGGAGAATCTACTGGGAGGAAAGGGAGCTAATATTAGGATCCAAAGTACACAAATAAATTTAATAAGAAAAATATTGTGTAATTATAATAATTTTTACTTGTCAATTATTTTAAAATTGTACCTATTGGATATGTATTACCTCTCATATGTGCATATACATTTATCATATGTATATGCTTTTTTAGTATATTAATTTTATATGATAAATTGCTATAGACAATATCTTTTTTCCTTTTATTTTACTTCTGATAATTCTCTCTCTCTCTCTCTCTCTCTCTCTCTCTCTCTCTCTCTGTGTGTGTGTGTGTGTGTGTGTGTGTGTGAATTTTATATGAATACATCTGGTGCCTGTGTGCATGGATGTGAGATATGTGTATTCAGTACCCATAAATGCCAGAAAATGTCTCCTGAAAATAAATTTATAAATGACATGAGCTACCGTGGGGTTACTGGGAACTGAAACTGGGTCCTGTGGAAGAACTGAGTCTAGGACCCTTAATTCAACAACGTGGGTACTATGGCAATGAATCACACCTAACAACCTAAGTACTGAGTCTTTAACACCCAAATTACTGAGCAAATATCACCTTACAGGATGAGTTCCTATAACACTAAGTACTAAGTCTTTAGCAACCTAAGCACTGGGTCAATAGCTCCCTAAGTGCTGAATCCTTAGAACCCTTAGTACTGAGTCCCTAGCACCTTAAGTACCGAGTCCCCAGAAAAAGAAGGAGGAAGAAGAAGAGGAAGAGAAGAAGAAGACACATTCACTATATTAGTTGTGTGTCTTTGGGTTTGGTAGGCTTATATATTGTGTCCCTGGGTGTGGGTACTTTAATTATTTGTCATGTCAATCACATTAACGGGCATGTCCTTCTTGGAGGAGGAACTTCAGCAGTTTAGTTCCTGAGTCTCAAGCATTCTACTTGTCTTCCAGTATGCTATGAGTCATGATAAATCCTTAATATCATGGGAATTTCCTTACAATATGGCTTACAGAATAAGGAGGTGGGCCTTAGAGTAGGAAAGAAGGGCAGGTACTCTCAGGCCATATCCAGCTGGAATACAGACATGCCTTTAGTACATGTCTTTAATCCTTCTGGCTGGAATGCAGGCATGTTTTTATTCCATTTTACCCCAGATAATGACATCTAAGTGAGGAGAGACAAAGTGACAAATTAGAGAAAAAATTACAGTATGATTGAGAATGTTGATATGCCCAACTCTCACAAAAAAAAAACAAACAAACAAAAAAAAACAGGAAAGAGAGGCTACTTAAAAGCAGTGCAGGGAGGAGGTGGAGCTGTGTTCAGTTAAGTTCAATACAGCTCAGTTGTGTTTTGTGCAGTTCATTTGACTGTAGTTGAGTTTAGTTGATTTTGTTCAATTCTATTCACTTATGTTCTCTTTCATACTCTCAGTTTATTCAGTCAGTGCAGTTCAGTTCATGGAGTTCCGAGGCAGTTTTCCAAGCTGCACAATTCAGTCAGAAGCCAAGAGAGACTAACTTGAATCAGTCTGCTTGGAGAGGAATTTCAGTCTGAACAGAACAGCAAAATTGAACCAAAATTCAGAACCTGCCAAAATTCAGGTAGAGCTAGAAAGGTGAGTATATTTATCATTAAGTTATGTTTAGCAGAAGGAAGCTTGAAGCTGAACCCTTAAAGGCCCCGACTTGCAGAAGATTAGATTGCATGGAGGCTAGAAGCTTTCAGGCCTAGGCCTATGGATAGATAGATAGAAACACTGTGGGCACACACAAGCCATGAATTCATAAAGGTTGTGTATAACTCTCATATCATCCCATCATATGAGGAAATAAAAGTGACTTTTATAGAGCAGCAAACAAACTTAACCTTTAAACATCCTTCAAGCCACTGTACCACACATATTTTAACAATTAATTTTATTATACTACTAATATTCATAAAATAAAAGCGTAGATAGTTATAATTAGGAAGGTCAATCAATTCAGATGCAATACAAGTAATATCTAAGGTATTGTCCTAGAAATATTATAGTAGTTTTCTGGTTAGATCACTGGTAGATTGAAATTTTTATTAACACTCCAAGGTATTCATTATGTACATTTACACTTTTATATTCATAGCACATAGGTAAATGATTTCTATATAAATCATGTTTCCTCATTTAGCATTAATTTCAAAATGTTTGCATATTTAATACATCTGATAATTTCTTGTTATTCATCACTTAGATGTCTTAGATGTCTTGATGAGGTATTTCTCACTTCCTATTTTTAAGATATCAGGATAACCAATATTTGGAACCATGAATTAGAAGATTTAATTTTACTAAGAATGTCAATGCACAGTAACTGTATACTATTATATGCTCCTATATTTTCATAGTAGTAATATGACTACAAGGAAGAATAATGAAAAGAAATGTCATGAACTCAAAGAAAAACAAACATGTATGCAGGAAGTAACGTTTCAAAATGCAATCATACATGTATCCATATATTTGTACATGTGTGCAATTGACTGTGCTCACACATGCATGCACACACACATAAACAAAAAAGAAAACACACTGTATGCACATACAAAGTCTTTAGATATATGTGAACAAATTAGAATTAAAACTCATATGACACAATGAAATAAGTGAGAGAGTGGGCATTTTATGAATTGAGCTACTTACGTGGGCCATATTGAGAAGTTGAAAGTCATATTATATAAAAATGCAATATTATTTTGCATTATATAATTTTGTATATTATTTTGTCATGAATCACCACTGTAGATGTACCCTGGACTAGACTTATATTTCAGCTGTCAATAATATTATTCATTTGTTCCCTTTTATTTTGGAGATAGAAAACAGAAATAATATACAGTGATATATTATGAGATCACAAAATATCCACTTTATATTGATTTAAAATTTAGTTTCAATGAAATTGAGTGAAGCATACTATGTTTGTCAGGCAATGATATGAACTATCAAATTTGATGAACATATAAAAATATTTGGAGGGTGGAAAAGATTAAACATCTTAATTAAATTTTCATTATATTTGGAGAGGTGTACTATCCTAAGAGCACATTAGCTTTTCAGGTGACTATAAAATAAGAACTAAAATTATCTAGGATTGTTATAATCAATTTTATTCTGTACACATAACCACAAGGAAGGAAAACAAACAAAAGTTCTTGGAACTTCAATAGCATTTATTAATATAGTTTATGGGTCATTTGCACAGCTACTCCTTTATAATAAAATTCATTGCAGATGCAAAAGCATTTAAGATTAAGGAATCCATGGAGATGGGAGAAATAAGAATTTTCTTCATTGGGTTATACCCTGACTTATTATTTATTTGTTTTTTAATCTTTTATTTACAGTCCAGAAATTATTCTACTCGGGTTCACCCTCCAACTTTTCCACATCTCACACAACCTCCTCTCTTCTCCAAGAGCATGTCCCCACCCCAATCCAACCCCACCAGACTGTCTCTGACTGATTCCAGCCCAGCAAACCTCTGCTGTATATGTGTTGGGGGCCTCATATCAGCTGGTATATGCTGCCTGGTTGGTGACTCGGTGTAAGAGAGATCCAGGGGTTCCAGGTAAGTTGAGACAGCTGGTCTTCCTATAGGGACAACCTACTACTCAGCTTCTTTTAGCTTTTCCATAATTCAACAACAGGGGTCACCAGGTTCTGTCCATTGATTGGTCATAATTATCTGCATCTGACTTAGCTCCTTGTTGGGCCTTTCAGAGTGCAGTCATGATAGGCCCATTTGTAAGCACACCATAGCATCAGTATTGTTGAAATATGGTTAATACATAGGTAATTATACTGTAGCCTTCATTTTGAAGTCAAGCATCTGGATTAGTAAACCCTCATTGGATAGCTATAGGCGAGTATAACACTCACTGAAGTCAGATCTTGAATTAGTTTTTCCTCAGGTAATTATAATTTACAATAAAGAGAGAGTAGCAAAGTGCCCTAATTATGGTTCTATTGCTATGATGAGACTTCATATTCACCTAACATAAAATAATGCATTAAGTCGGAGGATTTCTTACAGTTTGAGAGGGTTATTCCCTTATTATAAGGACAGGAAGAAGCACTTAGGCAAGCATGGAGCTGGAGCAGAAGCTGAGAGCTCACATCTGCTCATATTTACAGGGAGAGAAGGGAAAGGGAGGATGGAGGATGGACTTGGAGAAACAGAAAGAGAAAGAGAGAGGCAGACACAGAGACAAAGACAGAGAACCCAACAAAGACAGACAAATAGAGAAACACACACACACACACACACACACACACACACAGAAGAAGATATAAAGACATAAAGACAGAGAGACAGAGTCATATAGAGAAAGAGAAAGACAGAGAAAGAGGGACAGAGGGAGAGAGGGAGGGAGGATTAATTGGGAATCATGAGCATTTTTTGATACCAGAAACCCCACCCTAGGTGGCATACTTCTAACAAGACTACATCTAATCATCCCTAAATAGCCTACCACCAACCTGTTAAACAAGCATTTCAATATATGAGCCAATGATTACCATTGCTAACTAAAGCACCCTGACTGCCTTGGAATCTGGTTGACATAATGATTGACACTTCATTTGAGAAGCCTAATTTTTCCTGGTGTCCCTTGCAAATAGCTTCTTAGTTAGGGTTATGGGGAATTTGCATCTACTTACATTTTACCAAACTGTGAAGTGTGTGTGTGTGTGTGTGTGTGTGTGTGTGTGTGTGTGTGTGTGTGTGTGTGTGTGTGTGTGTGTGTAAAATGACCTCTGTTATACCTGACAGGCATTTTTTCCTGGAGTCATCTACCACTGGTCTTATTACTTTTCCACATCCCTTTTCTTTTCTTTTCTTTTCTTTCCTTTCCTTTTCTTTTCTTTTGCTCCCTAAGCCACCATCCCCTCCCCCATATGGTTGTTCCTCCCATCCATCCCCATTACTGCCACCCCCACACACATTTCCCTGCATTTGGGGTCCACAAGGGCTTCTCCTAGACTGGTGCCCCAACAGGGCAATTCTCTGCTACATATGCAGTTGGAGACCTGGGTCAGTTCCATAGTGGTTTAGTCGCTGGAAGTTCTGGTTGGATGGCATTGTTGTTCTTATGGGGTTACAAGTTCCTTCAACTCTCATTCCTTCCTCTAATTCCCCTCAAGGGGGTCCTGTTCACAGTTCAGTGGTTTGCTGGTAACACTGACCTCTGTATTGCACATGATCTGGATGTGTCTCTTAGGAGAGATCTATATCCGGTCCCTTTCAGCATGCACTTTTTAGCTTCATCAATCTTATCTAGTTTGATCTTTGTTGTATGTGGAGCATGCAGGTATGTGCCCAGGTCTCAGGTAGTTCAATGTCCAATTTTCTGAACTCCAGACTGATTTCCAGAGTGGTTGTACCAGTTTGCAATCTCACCAACAATGGAGGAGTGTTCCTCTTTCTCCACATCTTCGCCAGCATCTGTTGTCACCTGAGTTTTTGATCTTAGCCATTCTGATTGGTGTGAGGTAGAATCTCAGGGTTGTTTTGATTGTATTTCCTGATGAATTAAGGATGTTGAACATTTCTTTTAGGTATTTCTCAGCAATTCAGCATTCCTCAGCTGAGAATTCTTTGTTTAGCTCTGTACCCCATTTTTTTAGGGTTATTTGGCTCTCAGAGTTTGAACTTCTTGAGTTCTTTGTATATTTGATATTAGCCCTCTATGGAATGTGGATTAGTAATGATCTTTTCTCAATCTGTTGGTTGCCATTTTCTCCTAATGACAGTGTCCTTTGCCTTACAGAGCTTTGTAGTTTTATGAGGTCCTATTCGTCAATTATTGATCTTAGAGCATAAGCCATTGGTGTTTGGTTCAGGAAATTATCCCCAGTGCCCATATGTTTGAGGCTCTTTCCCACTTTTTCTTCTATTAGTTTGAGTGTATCTGTTTTTTTTTTTAATCAGATAGTCTTTTATTTAAATATTTTCTTGTTGCTTCTTAACCACCTTCGATGTCATCTATGATATCATGAGGGTGGCAGCCATCCACATTGTGTATCTGGTTTTATGGGGAGGTCCTTGATCCACTTGGACTTAAACTTTGTACAGGATGATAAGAATGGGTTCATTTGCATTCATCAACATGTTGACATCCAGTTGAACCAGCACCATTTGCTGAAAATGTTATCTTTTTCCACTGGATGGTTTTAGCTCCTTTGTCAAAGATCAAATGACCACAGGTGTGGGGGTTCAATTCTGGGTCTTCAATTCTATTCCACTGATCTACCTGCCTGTTTCTGTACCAATACTGTACAGTTTTTATCACTATTGCCCTGTAATGCAGCTTGAGGTCAGGGATAGCGATTCCCCCAGAGGTTCTTTCATCGTTGAGGATAGTTTTAACTATCTTGGGTATTTTGTTATTCCAAATGAATTTGCAAATTGCTCTTTCTAACTCTATGAAGAATTGAGTTGGAATTTTGATGGGGATTGCATTGAATGTGTAAACTGCTTTAGGCAAAATGGTCATTTTTCTATATTAATCCTGCCAATTCGTGAGCATGGACGATCTTTCCATCTTATGAGAACTTCACTTTCTTTCTCAGGGACTTGAAGTTCTTGTCATACAGATCTTTCACTTGTTTCGTTAGAGTCACACCAAGGTATTTTATGTAATTTGCGACTATTGTGAAGGATGTCATTTCCCTAATTTCTTTCTCAGTCTGTTTATCTTTTGAGTAGAGGAAGGCTACTGATTTGTTTGAGTTAATTTTATACCCAGCCACATTGGTGAAGTTATTTATCAAGCTTAGTAGTTCTCTGGTGGAACTTTTGGGGTCAATTATCATCTGCAAATAGTGATATTTTGACTTCTTCTTTTCTAATTTCTATCTATTTGACCTCTTTTTGTTGTCTGATTGCTCTGGTTAGGACTTCGAGAATTATATTGAATAAGCAGGGAGAGAGTGGGCAGCCTTGTCTAGTCCCTGATTTGAGTGGGATTGCTTCAAGTTTCTCTCCATTTAGATTGATGCTGTCTACTGGTTTGTTGTTTATTGCTTTCACTATGTTTAGGTACGGGTCTTAATTCCTGATCTTTCCAAGACTTTTAACATGAAGGGGTGTTGAGTTTTGTCAGGTGCTTTCTTAGCATCTAATGAGATGATCATGTAGCTTTTTCTTTGAGCTTGTTTACATAGTGGATTATGTTGATGGATTTCCATATATTGAACCATTCCTGCATTCCTGGGATGATGTCTACTTGATCATGAGGGATGATCATTTTGATGTGTTCTTGGATTCAGTTTGCAAGAATTTTATTGAGTATTTTTGCATTGCTATTCGTAAGGGAAATTGGTCTGAAGTTCTCTTTCTTTGTTGGGTCTTTGTGTGGTTTAGGCATAAACTTAATTGTGGGTTCATAGGAGGAATTGGGCAGTGTTCCTTCTGTTTCATTTTGTGAATAGTTTGAAGAGTATTTATGGAGCTCTTTTTGAAGGTCTGGTAGAATTCTGCATTAAACCCATCTGGTCCTGGGCTTTTTTGGTTGGGAGACTTTTAATAAATGCTTCTATTACTTTAGGAGTTATGGAACTGTTTAGATGGTTTATCTTATCCTGATTTAACTTTGGTACCTGGTAT
Organism: Rattus rattus; assembly: GCF_011064425.1. Classification (NCBI taxonomy): domain Eukaryota; kingdom Metazoa; phylum Chordata; class Mammalia; order Rodentia; family Muridae; genus Rattus; species Rattus rattus. Next base: position 41,020,760 of record NC_046172.1, on the reverse strand, counting down.
CTGTCTAGAAAATTGTCCATTTCATCCAGATTTTCCAGTTTTGTTGAATATAGACTTTTGTAGTAGGATCTGATGATTTTTTGAATTTCCTCAAATTCTGTTGTTATGTCTCCCTTTTCATTTCTGATTTTGTTAATTTGGATATACTGTCTGTGCCCTCTGGTTAGTCTAGCTAAGGGTCTATCTATCTTGTAGATTTTTCTCAAAGAACCAGTTCCTGATTTTTTTTTTGTTTGTTTTTTTGATTCTTGGTATAATTCTTTTTGTTTCTACTTGGTTGATTTCAGCACTGAGTTTGATTATTTCCTGCCATATACTCCTCTTGGTTGTATTTGCTTCTTTTTTTGTTCTAGAGCTTTTAGGTGTGTTATCAAGTTGCTAATGTTTGCTCTCTCCTGTTCCTTTTTGAAGGCACTCAGAGCTCAAAGTTTTCCTCTTAGCACTTCTTTCATTGTGTCCCGAAGTTTGGTTATGTTATGCCTTCATTTTCATTAAATTCTAACAAGTTCTTTAATTTATTTTTTTGTTTCTTCCTTGACCAAGTTATAATTGAGTTGAACATTGTGCAGCTTCCATGTATATGTGGCCTTTTTGTCCTTTTTGTTGTTATTGAAGAGCAGCCTTATTCCATGGTTATCTGATAGGATACATGAGATTATTTCAATATTCTTGTCTGTTAAGGCCTGTTTTGTGACAAATTATATGGTCAGTTTTGGAGAAGGTACCATGAGGTTCTGAGAAGAAAGTATATTCTTTTTTTTTTTTTGGATGAGATGTTCTATAAAAATCTATTCAAAACTTCTGTTAGTTTCTATGTCTGTTTTGTTCTGTTTCATGATCTGTCCATTGATGAAATTTGGAGCATAGATATTTAGGATTGAAAGTTCGTGTTGATGGATTTTCCTTTGATGAATATTAAGTGTCCTTACTTTCCTTTTTTAATGACTATTGGTTAAAAGTCAATTTTATTTAATATTAGAATGGCAATTCCACCTTTTTTCCTTGGGTCATTTTCTTGGAAAGTTGTTTTCCAGCCATTTACTCTTAGGTAGTTTCTGTCTTTGTCTCTGAGCTCTATTTCCTGCATACAGCAAAATGCTGGGTCCTCTTTAGGTATCCAGTCTGTTAGTCTATGTCTTTTTTTGGGGAATTGGGTTTGTTGATGTTGAGAAATATTAAGTAATAGTGATTGTAGATTTCGGTTATTTTCATTGTTAGAGTTGGAATTTTGTTTATGTGTCTCTCTTTTGGTTTCATTGCAAAGAAATTATATCCTTGCTTTCTGTGTGGTGTAGTTTGTCTCCTTGTGTTGGAGTTTTCATCTATTATCCTTTCACAGAGCTGGATTTTTAGAAAGATATTATGTAAATTTCATTTTATCATAGAATATCTTGGTTTCTCCATCTATGTTAATTGAGAGTTTTTCTGGATACAGTAACGTGGGCTAGCAATTTGTTCTCTTAGGGTCTGTTCAGGATCTTCTGGCTTTCATAGACTCTGGTGAGTAGTCTGGTGTAATTCTTATAGGTCTGCCTTTATATATCACTTGACCATTTTCCCTTACTGCTTTTAATATTCTTTCTTTCTTTTGTGCATTTGGTGTTTTAACTATTATGTGACGGGAAGAATTTCTCTTCTAGTCCAATCTATTTGGAGTTCTGTATGCTTCTTGTATGTTTATTGGCATCTCTTTCTTTAGGTTAGGGAAGCTTTTTTCTGTAATTTTGATGAATATATTTACTAGCCATTTAAGTTGGGAGTCTTCACTTTCTTCTATACCTGTTATCCTTAGGTTTGATTTTCTCATTGTGTCCTGGATTTCCTGGATTTTTTTTTGCCTAGGAGCTTTTTGCATTTTACATTATCGTTGAAAGTTGTTTTCATGTTTTCTATGGTATCTTCTGCCCCTGAGTTTCTCTCTTTTATCTCTTGTATTCTTTGGCGGTGCTTGTATCTACGTCTCCTTGTGTCTTCCTTAGGTTTTCTATATCCAGGGTTATTTCCCTTTCTGCTTTCTTTATTGTTTCTATTTACATTTTAAAATCCTGAACAGTTTTGTTTAATTCCTTCACCTGTTTGGTTGTGTTTTCCTATAATTCTTTCAGGGATTTTTGTGTTTCCTCTCTAATGGCTTCTACTTGTTTACTTGTGCTTTCCTGCATTTCTTTAAGGGAGTTCTTTATGTCCTTAAAGTCCCCAATCATTATCACAAAATGTGATTTCAAATCTAAATCTTGCCTTTCTGTTGTGTTTGGATATCCATTATTTTCTTTGGTGGGAGAACTGCACTCTGATGATGCTAAGTAGTCTTGGCTTCTATTGCTTAGTTTTCTGTGCTTGCCTCTAGCCATTGTGTTGTCTCTGGTGTTTGCTTGTCTTCCTGTTTCTGAGAGTGACTTGACCTTGCTCTCAGACTCTGCGTCAACACTCCTGTAGAACTGTTTTCCTTCAGCCTTTTCTGCTAATAGGTGCTCTGTTTTCAGGTGTGTAGGTGCCCCTGGTGACTGTCTCTCAGCTCTAGGCTCTGGCAGGAATCAGTTTGGTCCTATCCCTGGTTGCTCCTAGGTCATTGCACCCATGGGGGAACAGTTGGCACTAGGCAATTCCCTCTTGGGTCTGGAATGTGGGCAGAGGGTAGTCTCCTCCATCTTTTCAGAAGTGTCCTCACTTCTGAGGGTCTAGCTCTCTCCCCCACGGGATTTGGGTTCAGGGAACTGTTAGGCCAGTTCAGTTCAGTCCTGGGCGCAGAACAGAAGCAAAAGTACTGCCAGTGGCTTACTGTTCCTATATTCCTGTGTCCAGAGGCACTGTGCAGTTGCCCCTTTAACCAGGGATGTGGGCAGAGGTGTGCAGAAGTGGCAGTCTGTCCTGCAGTCTCAGGATGTCTGTACTCCTGCGTGTTCAGCTCTCTTCCCCACGGGATTTGTGTCTCCACATTCTTTTTATTTTTTTTAATTAGATATATTTGTTTACTTACATTTCAAATGTTATTCCCTTTCCCGGTTTCCTGTCCATAAGCCCTCCATCCCCTCTCCCTCCCCCATACGGTATTCCTCCCATCCATCCCCCTTACCATGCCCCATATTCCCCTGCACTGGGCGGGGTCCAACCTTGGCAGGACCAAGGGTTTTTCCTTCCACTGGTGCCCCAACAAGGCTATTCTCTGCTACATATGCAGTTGGAGCCCTGGGTCAGTCCATGTATAGTCTTTGGGTAGTGGTTTAGTCCCTGGAAGCTCTGGTTGGTTGGCATTGTTGTTCTTACTCTTTTTCATTCACATCTACTAGACTTAGTTTGCAGGCACTTGTTTCTCTCTCTCTCTCTCTCTCTCTCTCTCTCTCTCTCTCTCTGTGTGTGTGTGTGTGTGTGTGTGTGTGTGTGTGTGTGTGTGTGTGTTGAGGGGATTATGAAAATATACATTTAGTACCAATTGCTTCAAAATTTCTAACTCTGAAAAATTTCCACTCATGGTTCTCTCTGTTTTCTATTGTATCATATACTGCAAAAAGAAGCTTCTCAGATAAATATTGAACAATGTTCTGATTTATTGGCAAGATAAGTCAATTTATAGCTATGCCTCCTTAGCAGAATGATAGTATCAGTTTTTCTCCCAGGACCATGACATATATAAGTTTAGGTTCTTAGCCACTTTAGTAGTGTCAGGAATGGGTTACATCTCATACCATGAGCCTTAAATCCAATAAAAAAAATGATGGTTGTTCCCAGAACATTTATGCAGCTATTACATTGGTTTATTTTACAAGTATGCTGCTGTTGTCAGTCTCTTTGTTTGTATTTTGGCAATACTGATTATTAGCATTACCCGTTGTTAGCATGAAGAATACCATCGAGTATCATGGACAGTATGAATATACCATCTAGTTGACAGTTAGGCACTAGCTCAACTTCCCTGTCTGCAATGGCATAAATTATTACTTTTTTCAGCAATAGGACCTTAACATCAGGTATGGTAAGCAACAAATACCATGTACACTAATCAGTAGGGGTAAAGCATCTAACTAGACAATAGATCAGTTTCCTTGTAGGTATTTGCTTTCTTTAGCAATAGGGCCTTACTGTGCATTATGCAAAACAACCAATAATATTAACTCTACACTGTTTTACTAGTTCCCTGATACCCCTGTGACCAAGAAAGCATCAATATGTAGCCTATTCTTGCATTGGAGGTTTTTCTTGGTGACATAAGATGTCTAGTCTACAGTAGTGTTTTCTATGTGGTCTTCCAAATACCCTTTGTAATTAGTTGGCCATCCCTATTTTCTCTCCTTTACCCTGCTCTTCCATCCCTATCCCCATTTCTTGCTCTTATATTAGCTTCCCATTTATCTGTATGTAACACTACACTCTTGTTCAACTTCTTTGATAAATATTCTCCATATGTACAACTTGTCCCTTACTAGTTACCTACATTCTGTGGTTAATTGGATATATAGATACCATGTATTTTATTGTAAAAAATCCAAAATAAAAAAACATGCTATTTTTTATGTTTTATAGGCAAACTATTTTTTTATATTTCCTTGACATTGTGCTGCTACTTTGTCAAGAATTCAATCCATGAAACATTCATAGGATGTCAGATAATGTCCACATAACAAACATAACAGATTTTCATTTGTGTTTGGCAAAATTCTCTGTAATACCCAGTATTTTGACATGTATTTGTGAGAAATTCAAATTATTAGATGCTAATATTGAACACTGCTATGGACAATAATTAAATTGTCATAAGGGTTTTGCTGCTTTCTGAAAATGGAGTAGAAAAAACCTCACAAAAAATAAAATTGAAGGTGAAAATTACAAGTAACACACTGAAAAAGAAAGGAAAAAGGAATGAATATAGCAGAGGTGGATGAACTTGAAGATATTATAATGTAATCATAATTCTTTGTAGTCATGAAGAAATAAAGTTTCATAGATGTGAAAAACAAAGTTGTGAAAACAAGTTTTTGAGAAATATATCTGATATCAGGTTGCCTAATGATATGACAAGGTTTTAGTAGTCAAGAATGACCAGACTATTCTGACCGAGTTAAGTTAGGAAAATACAAAGATATCTGTTTTCAGAAAGACTCCCAACCCTCCCTGTGTTAAATCCCGAGAAAAAGCACAAAATGTCATCCTGACCCTACCCGACCACCCAGTTCCTCCCCGAGTCTAAGGGACTTGCCAACTTAGCCCTTTCCCAAGGATTTTCCAAGGCCAGGTGCAGGGATAGATAAGGAAAGTGACTAACTAGGCCAAGAACAGCCCCTTGAGCAGGCCAGCCAATACCTGGAAAGGTCTTTTGTCCTGTGTTCCACCAATGAGAATAGGACAGCTAACCGTGTTGCTGAATTCTGCCCTCTGTAAGGAATAAAAGATGTGTGTGTTTGGGTTTGGGGTTACCTCTTGTGCATGGATGAGCAATCCACATACATGGATCATTAAACCTCTTGCCATTGCAGGGGTCTCTCAAGTTGTGTTCTGTGGGTTGCTCTCCTGAGGCAAGGCCCTTTCAAGGTCTTACAGCAGTCATTGTATATAGTTAGTGAGAGAGAAATAAAGCATTTTTATTGAGTTATAAACCTGGTATTTCTGTATCCAGTAAAGAAAAAGAAAACAGAACAACAAAACAAAACAAAACAAAACAAAAAAAAAAAACAAACAGTTTGATCTCTCTAACCTATCAAAGAGAGGAATAGTTAATGGACTTGTCTATACATTATCACTTTGCTTTGGTGTTCCTCAAATATTTACTCTTTCATAAGAGTTTGACATAAAGTGCCTTATTTGGATATAATTAAAGGAAACATGAAAATTGGATAAGTAAAAACAAGAAACAGGAAGGATCTCTGATGAAAGTCATGTTAATGGCCAGCTTCAAGCCTTGGGTTTTTTGTTTGTTTTTTTGTTTGTTTGTTTATTTGTGTTTTTTTTTAAACTTAAGTGTGAAGAAATTGACATGTCAGCACCAATTCTCTTGGCTCAGTGGTTTAAGGGTTCTTATATGTATGATATAAAATGTATCTTACATTTTTGCTTTCCCACATTCGTGATAATTTATAGTAATTCAGAGGTTTACACAATAACTTAAGGTAAGGAAAATACATTCTTACATAACTATTTAATATTATATTCTATTTCATGAAAAAATAAAAATAGGTGTTAAAATTTACTTATGTCTTGTTATTTATTGAAATTGTGATTTTTTTCCAAAATCATGATTATAAATCTCCATGAAGTGTAAGTTCTATTACTATCCAACACAAGTATTCTTGATGAAGGCATTCATTTTAGATTTGTTTTCTCACTAGTTGTATCATTCAACCAGTGTAGCACACAGCTTCCTTTTTTTCAGAAAATATTTGACAGCAAATAAAAGAAGTCAGTGTATAGGTTAATTATGAGAAAATGTGCTATAACTCTTGAGAATTCTCTAAAGGTGATAGTTGTGATTGCCTTCCTGGAAACCTTGCTTCAATCCATTCTATATCAAGGTAAAAAAGCACATTAAATGACTAGTTTTAAAAAGAGGTGGTGTTATTTCTTGGCCATTCAGCCTGGGCTGATAGCCTGACTCTTAAACTACTTGGAGTTTATCCTACCCACTTGTTTTGTTTTGTTATAAATTGATTATAGTATTCTTAGGATTAAGTATTTATTCTTTGCACAAGTAACCAGTAGTATAACTTTCTTCATGTTCTCAATGTTAAAATCTGGCAATGGAAATGTATGAAAAAAAAGTATTGCTTATTTTAACTTCTCTACAGATGTTTATAGATTTCATCCTAACTTACAAAGAGTAAGTTTGGGTAATTTGCCACCATTTTACAAAGTAACACATGAATGTATCAGTGCATGCAGGAGAATGTTTTTCCTTTTTGGCCATATGGAAAAGTGAAAATGGACTGAAAATTACTATCTTTTTCTTGACAAGTTAATTAAGTCTCATAATCAGTCACAGTAATTTGAACAGCATGGTGGCTGAATTGAGAATTAGCAGGATACCATGATGGACAAATAAGAAACATTTTATAGGAAGTAGTGTTTTTCACACATGAATGTAAAAATATGATGAAAGGAAAATCACATTCAAAAGAGAAGACATTTTAGCAGTTAGTCCAGCTACACTGCAAATGTTAAGGGAATTTCTTTATAAATGATATTGGTACTTTAAACAGAATATCACTTTACACAATATGGCTTATTATTTTCCATCTGTCTTTTGTTCAACTATGAATTTCCTATGCGTAAAAACTGTTTAACTACTCTGTAATTCTAAGCACAATGTTTTTCTTCTAATAGTTTACTTTTGAAAATTAAATTTAATAATTTAATTTCATGAACTAAATCATAAACTTTTAAAAGATTTAAAAGATGTGCAATGTTTCTTAAAAAGTTATCAGTAATGACTAACATTAATATTTTCTTAAAATATCATTATTTCTCTTCATAACATTACTTTCTGTGTAATAAATTCCTGTGAGATCAAGTGTTCTGATACTTAACAACTAAAATCCTTTTAAATATATTTTCATAAAATAATTTTATTAATAGCCCATATTAATTTTATAGATACATTTTATAAGGTTATTTTTAAATAGTTACATTTTAAATTATTTTTAGATATTTCAAAAACAAAAGCCAAAACCAGCTAACAAGACATTACCCATTTATCTATCTGAATGCAAACTTTAAAATGTCATTACATTAGAGTTACTTATTAGACCTCCTTATTCTTAGCCTTTCCAGATACACACAGATTCTGTACTGCTGTTTTGCAAATCTACTTGATGATAAAATTAAGTAATGTCTTTTTTTCCTGAAAATACCCCTTGCCTTTTGAAGACACTGAACTATTGCCAGACCTTTCAACCAAGTTAGTAATTTACTTTGTGATCCCTATATAAGTCATCAATACACTATCCAACTACATACTCAGCATGTTTTAGTTGAACGTGCCTTTGCAAAAACAAGGCACCTAGCCTTAATAAAGTACTAGTTTTATTGTGTAAACAGCCTTTAAAACCTAAGATAAATGTATACTTTTAATTTAATCATATATTCTTTCATTCTCTAAAGCAAGAGTAGTATGTGAGTATTGGTGTGTATGTGTGTATAGTGTTGTAATCATTTGTGAAAGATAGGCAGTAGATAGAACAAAGCCTTGAAATATATACTATAAATATTGAAAGTAGTAGGTGGATACAAGTTGATGAAATCTGTATGAAATTATAAATTATATTTTAAGCCAGTTGAGATCAGTTACCTGACATCTTTTGTAAAACACTGCTAAAGGTTTCTGTAGAAAAATAGTCCCTCATTCCTTTCCCATACAATGTTTTCTGCACAGTTCAATTGATACAGTAAAACAGAGAATAAGACCAGGTCAGCAACACACACAATAGTAATACTAAAGACAGGACATAGACTACAAACTGTAGACAGATAGAAGGCAGATAATTCAAATTTAGAACTATTGGTTTAAAACCCCAAGAAGTCTCTTTCTGCTTTTTTTAATGGATAATTCATTTATTTACATTTCAAAGGCTATCCCTTTTTCTGGTTATTCCTCTGCAAACACCCTATCCTATATCCACTCTTCCTACTTCTATGAGAGTGATACCCCCACACACACCAACTCCTGCCTCCCCTCCTTGTCATTCATTTATACTGGGGGTCCAGCCTTGGCAGGACCAAGGGCTTCTCCTCCCATTGCAGCCCAATAAGGACATCATCTGCTACATATGCAGCTGGAGCCATGGGTCTGTCCATGAGTACAATTTGGGTAGTGGTTTAGTCCTTGGGAATTCTGGTTCATTTGTGTTGCTGTTCTTATGGGGTTGCAAACCCCTTCAGCTCCTTGAGTCCTTTATCTAACTCCTCCAGTGGGGGCTCCATTCTTGGCTCAGTGGTTGGCTGTGAGCATCTGCCTCTGTATTTGTCATTCTCTGGCAGAGTCTCTCAGGAGACTGGTGTATCAGACTCCTGTGAGCATGCACTTCTTGGTATCAGCAATATTGTCTGCATTTGGTGGCTGTATGTCTATGGGCTAGATACAAAATATTTATATGGACAGATATGGAGACAAAGTTTGGAACAGAGACTGAAGGAATGACCATTCAGAGCCTGCCACACTTGGAGTTCCAATTCTGTTTCTTAATATCAAGCCAACACATTTCCGTGCCTCATGTTCAGACTCTTTAATGTAGTATCAATATAAAACCAAATAAATAAATAAATCCCAAGGAAATAATTTAAATTAAATAAGAAAATAAAATTAAACTTTAAGAAAACAAAAGCAACAAATGTTTAAATGCAACTTCAACCACAGTTTTAAAAGTGGTTTAATTGATTCTTCCAGTGCCTCTCTCCACACTGCCATTGAATCTGAAGACTCCTGAAGGATACATGCTAGCTTTCCTTTCATGAAGTCCCAAATTTCTTAAGCTATTTGGGTCAAGCCAAGCTGCCCTGAACAGCTTCGTATCCCAAGGGGAGCTCCATCCTCCTACTATTTCTCTTCTACATTCATCTGAGTCAGGAAACCTACAAGTTAACTTCTCTCCCTCCACCTATATTCCCTGCTCTCTGAGCCCTCTGGGCAAAGCCAAGCTGCTTTGAGCTTCCCATTAGCCCATGGAGACCTCCATTTTATGGAGAGACCAAATATTGTGGTTTCAGAATCCATCTCAGAAAACCTGACCTAAGACTGAACTTAACTAAAAAACTGGCATCTAGCACTAGCTTTCAGGTTACTCCCCAACAAAACCTGAGGCTAGTGCCAGTTTCCAGGTTATTCGTCAATATTTCTGCACCTCCAGGTTACAACCCTGCCCCTGTTGCTTCTCTTCCTAAGAACCACCAATCAGGAGAAAAACAGAAGCTTATAGTTTGGCTCCCAGCAGCAGTCAATTATGTTAAAAGTCACAGTGACACCCCCCCCCCACCAATCAGATGTATGTTAGGCTAGATACTCTCTTCTTAACTCTGTAAATGCTTCCTTAAAACTAGGCTCAACATTTAACCTTCCTGCTATTTCAGGGTTGGCCAGGAGCCGAAGCTCAAGCTTGGGATAAAGAAACGTTCATGCAATTGTATTGAAATAGTTTCCTTGATGAATTTTTGTGGTTCATGAATGCTTTATGGCACAACACTACTGCCACTTTTCCAACAACCTTCGACAGACCTGAGATGCCTGAATACAGGACTGCATATCTGGAACCATATAGGCCAAGTACACTGATTGAGTTTCAATCCAAACCCAATACACACTACAAGAGCATTCAGGCAACAAAACTATCCAGATCACTGAAGGCCATCAAAAACAAAACAAAACAAAACAAAACAAAAAAAACCACAATCAACAAAAGCAATATGACACTTCCAAAGTACAGCTACCCCATTACAGCAAGTCCTGGATATCCTAACACAAACAAAGCAGAAGAAAATTATCCTAAATCTAATCTCATAATGATGATGATAGAGGTCTTTAAAAAGGAAATGAATAAACCTCTTAAAATATACAGGAAACACAATCAATCAGATATTAACCATTAAAGACAGGTACCATGTTATACTCCATAGAGCCAAAGAAGATAAACCAGAAGGAAGGTCCAAGGGAGGAAGCTTGAATATTACTTATATAGGGGAATTAAAACCGTCGCAATGGGACGATGGAGGGAGGGAACTGTGAGGAAGCAGGGATAGGGAGGGGAATGTGGTGTTCAGGAACTGGTGTGGGGGAGGACAAGAGAGATGGCTAGGTGGCCATTGAAATGAATGGAAATCTGCAACTTAACAGGTTGAGGAGTTTGGAGGCATCTCTAGGACAAGCTAAAGACCTCAGATAATAGAGGCACCCAGAAATCAGCAGGGGTGAACTTAGGTGTGACTTACTACCTTCCTGATATGGAACATAAAGAGGCTACCTCCTATATCCAGGAAGGAACCCCAGTGGATAAATAGAGACACCAACTCACCATCAAACACTTTAGCCCAAAATTTACCCTATGTACAATAAATGCCTGCATGTATGATGGAGCAGAGACTGAAGGAATAGCCAACCAATAAACAGCCTGAGTTGGGATCCATCTATGGGAAAGCAACAATCCCTAGCAAGATTAATGATAGTCTATAATGCTTGCACACAGGAACATATCGTCCTCTGAGAGGTTTCACCAAGAAGCAGATTTATACAGATAGACACACCCATAGCCAAAAAGTGGATGGAGCTTGGGGACTCTTGTGGAATAAGAGGAGTAGGTTTAATTGGTAACAAATGGAATAGGCACTCCACAGGAAGACCAACAGAGTCAACTAACATAGTCACTTTGGGCTTTCAGAGTCTGAACCACGAACCAAAAGATCTAGGCCTCTCTGCACACATGTAGCAGATGTGCAGCTTTATCTTCATGTGAGTCTAGAACGACTATAATGGGAACTAACCCTAAAGCTGTTGCCTGCACCTGGGATATGTTCTAGCTGGGCTGTCTTGTTTGGCTGCAGTAGGAAAGGAAGTGCCTAGCCTAGAAGACATTTGATGAGTCAGGGTAAAAGTGGAGATACCCAAGGGGCCCTAACCACTCAGAGGAGAAAGAGAGGAAGTTGGTGGAAGGATTGTAGGAGGGAATGACAAAGAGGGTAGCAGTGAGCAGGATATACAGTGAATGAGTATGGCCCCCAGTTGAGGGATGGGGGTCACCCAACCTTCTCAAAACGTTAACCCAGAATTGCTCCTGTGTAAAGGAAATACACAGACAACATGTGGAGCAGAGATTGAAGAAAAGGCTATCCAGAGACTGGCCCACCTGGGGCTCCATCCCATAAGCAGCCACCAAACGCTGTCACTATTGCTAATGCCAAGAAGTACTTGCTGACAGTAGTCTGATATGGATGTCTCATGAGAGGTTCTGTCAGAGCCTTACCAATATAGATGCAGATGCTTGAAGACAACCATCAGACTGAACATGAGCACCCCAATGGAGAAAGTAGGGGAAGGACTGAAGGAGCTGAAGATGTTTGCATCCCTATAGGAAGAACAACAATATCAACCAACCAGGGACTAGGAAACCAACCAAATAATACACACGGAGGGACCCACGGCTCTTACTGCATACATAGCAGAGGATGGACTTATCTGGCCTCTATGGGTGAGGAGGCCCTTGGTGTTGTGAAGACTTGATGCCCCAGCATAGGGGAATGCTAGGGAAGTGAGGCAGGAGTGGGTGTTTGGTTTGGGGAACACCCTCATAGAAGCAGAGGGACAGGAGTTAGGATAGGAGGTAACCTGGGAAGTGGGATAACATTTGTAATGTAAATAAATAAAATAACCAATTAAAATTTTAAAATAATAAATTGAATTAAATTTAAAATGAAACTGGTGTAGCTGTGCTCTGATGGAAGGAGACACTCCAAGGGTATAGTGACAGGACATATTATAATTTACAAAGATGAAGAAGGTGGCTGGGAAATAAATAGAATGGATCTGGAAAAGCTTGGTCTAAAGGATCACGGTTAAATGCATTTTAAGTGTCATCTCAAGATCTACAACTCTAAACTGAAAGAAAATATGAAATAATTTATTCTGGATACATTGTGAGTGATGATGGCCAATGAACAGAAATTTAGATTACCCAAATTCCATCTCCCAATATGGAAGCAATTTCATGAAGTTTTTATGGTTTTATAGGAAAAAAAATATACAAATCAAGGCAAGATTAAAATACATTGGTGAATATATCAGAGAAGTAGGTATTAAATTTTGGCAAAACTTTTCTATAGGGTCAAGATACTATCTGACTTTTGGAGTTGGTGGAAACTAGAAGTCTGCTTAATTAACTGAATCCAAAAGGATTTTTTTGTCATTTAGTCAGATGCTGTTAGTTTTCATACAGAAATGAACAAGGAATGGCTGTTTGAGGAAGCTAGATCTAGCTCAGTATAAGGTAATTGCTTAACTTGCAGCATTCCAATTTTTCCAAAGTGTAGACAAAGCTTCTTTTGGGGAGTATTTTTTCCACATATAAAATTCTCAATGAACTGATTTAAAATTTACAAAAGGAAAAATCATTGCAAACAAGGTTCCTTGACCTCAACCGTTTACATATATAGTTTTCATTTTTCATAGAAGGAAACATATGTTGTTTCCTACTATGTTTTTTTCATTTACCTTTCTTTTCTTGAAACAACTCTGCATGTTTAAATGAAAATTGAATAATTTCTAACATATGTGATAAGCAGGACATTATATTAATGAATCATGTACAAATTTAAGTGATCCTTTCTTTCAATTCCCAGATGTGGGAAGCTCTGTTGTTATTTGATTCCAATGTATGTTTAGCTAAAACCAGAGTCACATGGTATTTAAGCTCTTTAGGAGTTCTACTGTGCTAAAAATGAAAACCCTCAAAAACACACTGAGATGCACAGTCATCAGGAGCCATGGAATTTACAGCTTTGAAGAGCACTTCATATGTGAGCAATGTAATAAAACTTTTTATATGCTCACAAAAATCATTTAATAATTTTCCTACCAGTAACCTCATTCTACATCTTCTTTGCTTAATTCAGTGCTATGGATTCTAAAAGGAAAGTGTAGTAAGCAGTAGTATTCTTTATATTTAAATGTTTAACTTAAGAATCTATTGAGTGAAGACTCTTTTTCCCAGATGCTTGTAATTACTGAGCCTACATTATGTATTACTAAACTTGAAGTCAGAGTATACATATGGTTAAATCACCAGAATTATCTCTAGTCCAAACTTCAATGTCTATTTCTAGTTAGTACCAGCTGATTGCTTTCAGTGTTGCTGGACCAGTGAACACATCTCTAATCTGTACTTCAGTATCTTAAGAGTATAGACTTCTGTCTTGATTACCTAAACTTTATCAATTTTATTTGAGATTTATGGACTTTTGAAAACTCTGCCTCTTATTTGCTCTGGCAAAAGTTGATGAATTATAATATGCATACAATTCAATATAAAAATTCTGTACAAACCTACAAATAAATTTCTTCTTCAAAATGTTGTATAAATTTCTTGTGCCAAGGACGGCACAAAAGTATAATCTATCAATATGCTTCTGTGAAACTATTTACAATGAATGTGACTTTTGTCTCATTGTATTTGTTGTATTTTCAAAAGAAATAAATGTGTCAATAATTTTCTGTCTTCATGCTACAGTTAGAATTTGCCACTCAATCCTTGCCTAGCTGTCACGTATGTAAGTTACTGTGCATTAAAAATAGATTTCTAGAACTTGGTATTTACTATGCAAGTTTTATCCAAAGTATTTGTTTCTCTCATTATTTCTTGGTGTAACCAAATATATTTCTTAAGATTTTGTGAATAATGACTTGGTTGTGATAAGTATTATATCAATTTGGCTTTTGATAGTTAGCTATTTTTCCAACAAGATGGCAAGTAGCAGTGTGAAGTGTCACTAATTATGTAAGTGCACAAGATACATATAGCACAAAAACAAATTTCATGACAAAGTAAAATTTTTCTGGGATGATATTAACAGGAATATAAGGCATTTCTTCGTTTTGACTCTTTCTGTCTAATCTGTTCAGATATATTTGGTAGAATGAGATTTTTTTATGTGTTTTTGTTTGTTTGTTTGCTCTTCATTCTTTTTTTCCAGTTGTGTGAAATATGACAGATAACTAAATAGCCAATTCAGTAAGCATATTTGAACTTTCATAATATAAGACACTTTCATATTTCTCATAACAATTGTATGAGTTTTCATTTTTGTAAGATGAATTGACTTTCCTAATAACAGAATATATAAACTCCGTACAAAAACATCAGTCCATTTCTTCTTTCAGCCATAATCATATTTGAACCCCTTACAACCAAAATAGGAAATTGAAAATAGCCATATTTCACAAAACCTTGTTAATAAGAATTGAAAAAGACAAACAATACATAATAACAAATAATATAAAAACAAATAATGTAACAATAAATATATAAAATGTGTATATCTTTCATATTCTTTCTTGAATACGATTACACTACAGCAAACTGTTTATATAATCTAGATTACCTTTTAATGATTTATTTCTACTTTGGTAGATGGAGTTTATCTTACATGTATATCTGATTGATGGAGTCAGATCCTCTGGACCAAGAGTTACAAACAGTTGTGAGCTGCCATGTGGGCTCTTGGAATTGCGTCTGGGTCCTCTGGAGTAGCAGCTAGTACTCTAAACTGTTGAGCCTTTTCCAGAGCCGATAATCTAGCTTGTGTATCTGTCAGAGGGATTCAAAATTTTACAGATATGTGATTTAAATGTTCTGCAAGGTTTTGTTTTCAGTTTTTTCATTTGTTTATTTATTTCACCTTTGAGAAAGGGTCTTCCTAGCAGCCAAAACTGACCTTCTACTCATTTTTCTGCCTTTAGTTGAGTATGGGTACTATAAGTGATTACCACTTTGTCCAGATCTCTAAAGTTTATATTTATTCATATGGCTCTCTTTTGTATTTCTTTTTTTTTTTTTGAACTGGGGACCAGAGCAGGGCTCTTTGCTATTTCTAATTGGCATTTGATATTGTAAAAAAAATAAAGACAACTCTATAGGAGCCATTTGATTTGCAGGCGAATACCTTTCAATTTTTTAGAAATAACCATTTTCCTACGATCACGACTATAGCCAGCAGATTAATCTTTTGTTTGAACGTTGGCTTAATATTGTATAAATCTTTGCCTTTTCAAAAAATATCTTCCTTGTAATAATTAGTGTTAATTGCCTACTTGGCAAAATCTACAGTCATCTAGGAAACAATCCTCTGTGTATGTCTTGAAGGGAGTTTCTTGATTGCATTGATTGATGCCGAAAAACCTTCTTCATTGTGAGAGGTACCAGAAGTATGTAATTATAGAAACTAATCTGAACATTATTATTCATGCAATCTTTATTCTTTTCTTATGAATTGAACTAATTTGAACAACTGCTTCTAATGTCTTAAGACTTGATTTTCATATCACGATGGTATGTAACTTGGAACTGTAAGCTAAAATATGCTCCTTTCCTGTTACATAGCATAAAGTATTTGTTATACCAATAAAAAGGATAAACTATGATGCTAATTTTTGTTTAACTACTCTAATTTATATGAAGTTATTAATATATAATTGACTCCTATGATATTCTGAGGCATATAATATGTTTGTTTCTGTCAATCTCTTCCTAACAGAATGTAGCACATTTTCATAGCTCTGAAACACTGCTCTGAAAAAAATCTTTTGCTGTTGATTTTTGTAGATTTGTATAGGGATAAAAACATCTTGCAGATGAATAATTACAGACACTTATTTTGGCTATGCTGACTTGCCTCAATAAAGTAAAGTCAGCTCTAATTAAATAAACATCTGATTAAATTTACAATAGCTTTCATTGTATAGACCAAAATAGAAGATGGGTAAAATAAACACACATTTAAACAAGTTTTCTTTTGGGACTTATATTAAAACTTATCAGTGGTAGTAAAAACAGTTTTCACTTCTTTGCCTGTTGGATAAAAGGAGTCATGAACATGAATTTTTGTCTTCTTTTCTATTCCAACAGCCATCCAAGTTTCAGAGATTCAATTATGCATTTAAGAAATCAAGAAAAATAACCAAAATTTGAAAAACTTTGTTCTATCTATTCAACAGGTGACTAAGAAGACAATTATCTTAAAATCATCTAATCTCCTTGTTTGTAGTTTTAAGTGCAAATTTTTGGTCAATACACTTGTATATTCAGTGAATAATTTGCACATTTAGTTACCTTCTTGTTTTGCTTTTCTGTAAATTTAACAAGGGATGGTTTGGCCCTCCTTTTCTGTTATTTAGAAGCTTCACTTTTTTATCTCTCTAGAAATTGAATAACTCTGTTTTGGCAAAACTACTCATATTTTTTGAATAATAGACCTAGACGGTTTCATACTATATGGATGAAATAATAAATACATTAATGAAATGCAACCTGTAAATTTTAATCAAATAATAAGGCACTGCATAATGCTGCATATGTCAAGATATTCTAATTAATATTTTGACCTGGCTGTTTGCTCTATGTAACATACCCACTATTCTGATGCTTAAAAAAACCCAGATGCCCCTCAGCAGAGGAATGGATTAAAAAAATGTGGTATATCTACACAATAGAGTACTACTCAGCAATCAAAAATGATGATTTCATGACATTCACAGGCAAATTGAATGAATTAAAAAATATCATCCTGAGTAAGGTAATCCAATAACATAAAAACACACATAGTATGCACTCATTGATAAGTGGATATTAGCCCAAAAGCTCAAATTACCCAAGATGCAATTCACAGGAAGCTCAAGAATAAGGATGACCAAATGTGGATGTCACTCTAGCCTTCTTAAAGAGAACAAAAATATCCATAGGAGGGATATGGGGTGAGACCTGCCCACATGTGGCATATATATATATATATATATATATATATATATATATATATCCACCAAAACCAGATAAGATTGATAAAACGAAAAAATGCATGCTGAGAGGGACTGGATAGATGATTTCCCTGAGAGACACAACTAGATAGAGTATGTCAAATACAGAGGGGAATGCTAGCAGCAAACCACTGAACTAAGAACGGGACCCCCTTTGGGGGAATTAGAGAAAGGATTATAACAGCTGAAGGAGCTTTCAACACCACAAGAACAACAGTGCTAACCACAGCTTCCAGGGATTATCCACTACCCAAAGACTATACATGGACTGACCCAGGGCTCCAACTGCATATGGAGCAGAGAATAGCCTTGTTGGGGCACCAGTGAAAGGGGAAGCCCTGGTCCATCCAAGGTTGAACCCCTAATGCAGGGGAATGTCAGGGGGGGCGGCAAGGAGCGACTGGATTGGGTGGAAATCCTTATGGGGAAGGGGGAGGGGATAGGAGCCTTATGGACAGGTAACCGGGAAAGGGAATAACACTTGAAATGTAAATAAAAATATATCCAATAAAATATTTAAAAAATCGTCATTTTGACTTCTTCAATGCAATACTACAATGGACACTAAATTCATAAGAGCCTCAATCAATATAAGAATCTTCTAATACTTGAATTTCTCTACTATGGGGAGTTGAGAACAAAGATTTCCAGAATGATAGTACTTTTCCAGGATATTATATAAGACACCAGGGAAGAGAAAATCTTTTTTAGATCTCTATGCATTTAAAGCAGATATACAGGCTGCTCATATGTCAACTATAATAAGTTTAGAAAAATGACTTTTGAATTTCTTTGCCTGAATGGTGGCATAACTGTCCTAGCTTCTCAATATCATTGAAAACAGACCTTAGAAACTTCAATCTCTACAAACCCAGTCAGCTAAATGGCAGAATTATTTCTAATCAATCCTAAGGTATTTAATAATAATGTTTCTATAAGTGATTTTAAATGAATTTGAATTGGCCTAACAATTGGTTATACTTGAGAACAAAGATAATTTTATTGTTGCATTTTCGTCATTTACATAAATGTGTTCAGAATATAATTATACCTGCTTAGGGTCTTACTTAGATAGCACCAGTCCTCTTGCAAAAGCCTTTGCCAAACTCAATTTGCATATCTAGAAGTAAAAGACAATATAGTATGGTAAGTATATACAAATTTTATGTTCTTGTCCCCAATTACTGTGACAATTCTATTTCCTGTCACCTTCTGCAACTTACATTTTTATTGGATTTTTTTTCATTTACAGTTCCGATGTTATACCCTTTCCCACTTTCCTGTCCATAAACCCCTTTCTCATTCCCCCTTCTTCTATGAGGGTGTTCCCCCACCCATCCACCCACCTCTTCCTGCCTCCCCACCCTGACATTTCCTTATACTGGTGGACTAGGGGTTGAGACCAAGGGCTTCTCCTCCCATTGGTGCCCTACATATGCAGCTGAAGCCATGTGTCTGTCCATATGTACTCTTTCGAAGGTGGTTTAGGCCCTGGGCGCTGTGGTTAGTTGGTATTGTTGTTCTTATGGGTTTGCAAACCTCTTCAGCCCCTTCAATGTTTTCTTGAACTCCTCCTATTGTGACCCAATACTCGGTTCAATGGTTGGCTGCAAGCAACAACCTCTAGATTTGTCACGCTCTGGCACAGTCTTTCAGGAGAGGGCTATATTGGGCTCCTGTCAGCATTTACTTCTTGGCATCAAAAATACTGTCTGGGTTTCATGGCTCTATGTGTATGGGCTGGATCCTCATGTGTGGCAGTCTCTGGATGGCCTTTCCTTTCATCTCTGCTCCAAACATTGTCTGTTTATTTTCTCCTATTAATATTTCTGTTTCCCCTTCTAAGAAGGACTGAAACATCCACACTTTGGTCGTCCTTTTTGAGCTTCATGTGGTCTGTGGATGGTATCATTGGGTAATCTGATCTTTTGAGCTAATATCCACTTATCAGTGAGTACATACCATGTATGTGTTTGTTTTGGGATTTTTTTGTTGTTTTTTATTTTGTTTTTGCTTTTGAGATGCAACATACATTTTTAATCCATTCAGAAGAGGTATTAGATTCTATCATAGCCGGAATCTACAAAACATTGATCTTATAAAATTTGAGAGAATTATGGTTTGTCAGATTCTGAGGATAGAAGAAATAAAAAAAATAGAAATTTTTATTGAAAACGTTTCCAAGTTATAGTTAGATAGGACCAAGTACTTCTATTATGGTATCATATAGTAAGATATTAACAAATAACAAAACCAGATTGTATATTTTTAAATGCTTTAAGAAATTGCTTTGTATATTTTAACATAAATCAATGAAAAAAATTGTGTATATAAATGTTTTGTTGGATTTAGCCATTATAAAAGGAAATAACCATTATTTGTACATAAACATAGCATATTCATATGATTATTTTGTTTTGTATGAATTAAATATAATTTTAAAAGGTTGAATATAAAAGTAAAGTACACTAATTAAACATATTCTTTTTTATTAATCCTTTTATTGGTTTACATTTCAACTCTCATTCCCCTTCCTAGTCTCCCTTCCATGACTCCCTTCCCCTCCCCTCTGACTCTAAGAGGGTGCTTCCTCATACACCCACTGCTGCCTTAGCCCTCTAGTTTCCCCCTTATCTGAGATATCAAGCCTCCACAGGTCCAAGCACCCCCTCCCCTTCCTACTAATGCCAGATTAGGCAGTCCTCTGCTACATATATAGTGGGAGCTATGGTCTATCCCATGGTTGGTAGTTTAATTCCCTGGAAGTTCTGAGAGGTACAGTTAATTGATATGGTTCTTCTTTAGCTCCTCCCCTACCTCTTCCATTGGCATCCCTAGGCGCAGTCAAGTGATTGACTGTATCTGAATCTGTCTTAGTCAGCTACTGGAAGGGACTCTCTTAGTATAACCACCCAAGGCTCCTATGTGTAATCACATCTTAGCATCAGCAGTAGTGTCTGGGTTTGGTGTCTGCATATGTATTGGATCTCACAGTAAGACGGTCTTTGAATGAGCATTCCATCAGTCTCTGTTCCATTTTTACTCTAAAATTCCTTTAGACAGGGGCAATTCTAGGTTAAAATTTTGGAGATAAATGAGTGGCCCCATCCCTCATTGGGGGTTGTGTCTATCTAATGGAAGTGGTCTCTTCAGGTTCTATTTACCTGATGTTTGTCTGTGGGACTTTCTAGTGGTTCCCCAAGTTCCCCACCCCATCAAGCAATACTAAAACAAGGCTAAGTGCTCTCATTAGAAAATAAAATAAATGGTTATCTTGGGAAAAGAAATCATAAAATCAAAAAAAAATTCTAAGAACAAAAAATTCCAGAAAATAAGGGAAACTATAACTGGACAAAAATCTACAAATAATATGAATAGAGGAAGAGGAAAACAATGTCATTAACACAGAAATTACTTTCAACAAAATAAAAGAGGAAAATGTTTCTATCCTAAAGAAAAAGAAGCCTATCAAAATATGAGAAACAAACAGAACACCTAATATACAGGACCAAAAACACAATTCCCCATGACAAAAACACTCAAAGCATTCAATATATAGAATGAAGAAAGAATACTAAATGTTTCAAGAAATAAGACAAAATATCATATAAAGGCAGAGCTAATAAAATAACACCTGACATTTTAATTGAAATTCTAAAAGCTAGAAGGCCCAGAACAGTTGTTCTACAAAAACTGATGGAGCACAATGCCAATTCAGAATACTATATCCAGCAAAATTTTCAACCATCCCTGATAGAACAAATAAGACATTCCAAAATAAAGCCATGTTTAAGCACATTATATTTCCAAATCAATGTATACTGAAGGAGGTAGAAGGATACTCCAAATTGAAGAGGCCATCCACACCAAATAAAATGCAAGAAATATATAATCTCAGATCAGCAAATCAAAAGATGCAAAAAGTCCTCTACTTCACAAGAAAGTTATAGAAATCCATAAACATTCCTCAGTGATAACTATCAATATGAATATTTTTAATTCACTCCAAATGGCACAGAATAACAAGAGTGTATTACAAAATAGGATTCATCATTTGCTGCATCCAGGAAACCCAACTTAATATGAAGGATGGATATCACCTTGGGGTCCATGGAAGGCAAAAGATATTCAAATTAAATGGAGCTGTCAAACAAGCCCATATAGCCATTTTAATGTGTGACAAAATTGATTTCAAACTAAAATTAATCAAATAAAAAGGGACATACATGTTGTAAACATCGATGGAAAATTCCATCCAGGGGATATTGCAATTTTCAACACCTTTGCAACCATGTTTGTAAGAGAAATACTACTACAGCTGAAGTCACATGTAAAACTTCATATAATGACAGTGGGTGATTTCTACCCTCTTCACTCTTTAATATTAAGGTATTCCAGACAACACACAGAGATATAACAACAGCAAAAAATGAAGAAAATTTAATGATGGAGCCCACTGATGTTATATACCACATAGACCTATTTACAGCATATTTCAACAAACACAAAAGAATACACCTTACTCAGCAGTTCATGTTAATTTCTTTAATACTGACCAAATATCTGGACACAAAGCAAGTCATAACAGGTAAGATTCAAGAAAACTAAAATGACAGCCTGTATTCCTTCTGTTCACCACAGAATGAAGCTGGATAGCAAACAAGAAGAACAAAATGTATACAAATTCAGGAAAACTGAACAACTCTCTATTGAATGAAAAATAGTTGAGACAAAAGGTAAGGAAGATATTACAAGTGAATTGCATAAAAATGAATACATGACATTAACAAACTTTTAAGGAATATGAAGGTGCTTCTTACAGGCAAGTTCATAGACATAGTACCTACATAAAGAATTGGAAAGATGTCATATTAGTAACTAAACAGCTTACCTGGAAGCTGTAGGACAAAAAGAAAAAAAAATAATGGTCAAATCAAGAGACCGCTTAAAATAATCAAACTCCAGCCTAAAATAAATGAAATCAAGGTAAAACAACAAATAAAGTAACAGTGAATCAATACAACAAAGTTATTTTAATAAAATAAAAAGACTGATAAACCTTGAAGAAAATTGAATTGAAAAAATTAAGACAAAAGACTTAACAAAAGACATTGAGGAAATCTGGACACATAAGGGCATACTTAAAAAACCTATGTTTCACCAAATTGGAAAACATAAATGAAATGAATAATTTTCTTTATATATGCCACCTACCAAAGTTAAGAAAAAATAAGGAATTTGTACACATCTGCATCCTTTAATGAAATAAAATTAAAATTAATTAAGTCTCCCAACCAAAGAAATTCACAGTGTCAGATGGTTTGAGTGCAGAATTCTACCATACTTTCAAAGAAAAGTTAATGCCAGTACTACTCAAATTTGTTCACAAAATATAAACACAAGATATATTGTCCAATTCATTTTATAAAGCCACAGTTACACTGATACACAAAGCACATAACAACCCAACAAGTAAAGAGAAGTACAGGTATATTTTCCTTATGATACAAAAATTCTTAATAAAATACTGGCAAATCAAATCTAAGAACACATCAAAAACACATACCAAGTAGGCTTCATCTCAGAGATTGAGATATTTTCAAATGTATGTGCATAGATAAATTTATTGTCTTATACAGATTGAAAGACAAAAACCATATGATCAATTTGAAGACTATTGTTATTCATTATCTACTCTAAGGAGGTAATGTGCTGTAGTAATTTAGCAGTCTTTCCTTAGTACTAAAATATAACGAATGTATTTTAATATATCTTTTGGCAATGAGTTGTGTTCAGAGTGGAAAGTTTTCAGGGACATAAAAATATGAGTTTTGTAGAATTTATATATATATTAGAGAATTTAGAGAACTTTTTTTATTTTGATATTTTATTTGAATTACAGTCTTTCTATATTCTCTTTCCTACTGGGAAAGACTTGCATATAGTCCTCCCCATTCTGCTTCAAATACTTGGTCTCTTTCATTGTTAATTGTTAGGCTTTGTATGAATTTGTATATGCATATATATTCCTAAATATAATCTGTTGAGTCTACATAAAAGATATCTGTACGTGTGTTTTCAGATATGACAGAGGGCATGTCTCCTGATCCAAGCTTTATTTAGTTGCCTGCAGAACTTTATGTAGGCTTTCCAACTTGTGAGAATTTCCCTTTATAGTTTTATATGTTTGTAATGCTCTGTGATTATGAGAGACAAGATTCTATTACAAAGTACATTTAGAATATTTCTACACATTTGAAACTGGTCAGTTTTATCACAGAGTTCATTGTTGTCTGTAATACTGTTTGAGGTTGAAAACGATGCTTTGACATGCAAGAAGTTTGTATGTTGTTGAGGATATTTTTAGCTATCCTGGGGTTTTTGTTATTCCAAATGAACTATCAAATTGCTCTTTCTAACAATATGAAAAATTGATTTGCAAGTGCGATGAGGATTGCACTGAATCTGTAGATTGCATTTGGCAAAATGGCCATTTTTTCTATATTAATTCTGCCAATCCATGAGCATGTGAGTTCATTCCATCTCCCAAGATCTTCAATTTTTTCTTCAGAGACTTGAAGTTCTTGTCATACAGATCTTTCACTAGCTTGGTTAGAGTCACACTGAGTTATTTTATGTTATTTGGGACTATTGTGAAGGCTGTCATTTCTCAACCATGGCCTTTTGTATCTGTAACTATACTTGGGAAAGGAAACAATCAGACTTTCAGGGGTCTTTTATATGCTGGCTCTGAATTGATCTTGATTCCAGGAGATCCCAAGAAACATTTTGGCTCTTTATTTAAAGTACCTGTTTATGGAGTTCTATTAATATGTGGAGTTTTTGATGATGTCTGATTCACAGGTCCAGGGAGTCCCTGAACTCCTCCTTTGATTACTTCCCCAGTATCAGCATATATAATTAGGTTAGATATTCTTAGAAGGTGGGAAAATACTCATATTCATTCTCTGACTTGTGAAGCAAAGAATATTATGATTGAAAGGAGATAAATGAAAAGCTTTAGAGTTGCCTATTCCAGGGAAAAAAAACAAATCAAAGAACAATATCACATTTATGGAGCACGTTTCACAATTAGCACCAATATCAAGGAGTTGAAATATGCAGGGGTTGGTTTTCCCAACATTTCTCCATTTTAGTCTCTTATCTGGCCAGTGCAGGAAACAGATGGATCATGAAGAATAACTGTTGATTCTTGTAAACTTAATCAAGTAATGATTCCAACAGCAGCTGCTGTATGAAATGTATTGTCCTTACTTGAACAGATTAACACATTTCTTGATACATGCAGTGCAGCTATTGATCTAGCAAATGCCTTTTTTATCAGCAGCTGTTCATAATGACTACCAGAAGTGATGTACTTTCGATGGAAAAGGCAACCAGTCTCCCTTCACAGTTTTACCTCAATGATACATTATCTTTCCAGCATTGTACTATAACATATTCCAAAGGGATATTAATCATGTTATTTCATTATATTAACAACATTATAGCGGTTGGACCAAGTGAACCACTTTGGGCTCATTGGTAATGCCTATGTTCATTAGAAGTTGGTAAATAAATCTAATTAAATTTGAAGTTTTTCTCCATTAGCCAAATTCTTAAAAGTCCAGTGCCACAGGGCACACAGATATATTCCATCTAAAGTAAAAGATACATTATTTAATCTGGATGCTCCTATCAAAAAGAAAGAAATAGAACATTTTGTTGGACTAATACGATTCCAGAGATAGAACATTCCTCATTTGGATTTACTATTTTAGCCCATATATCAAGTAATTCAGAAATCTGTAGTTTCAAAAGGAACCTTGAAATGAAGAAGGTTCTTCAACAGGTCCAGGCTAATGTTTAGGCTGAAACTCCCTATAACTTGAGCCAAATGATCCAACAGACATGAAGGGGCTTGAAGTTTCAGTGGAAGACAGAGATGATGTTTGTACCATTGGTCAGGGTCTTATAGGTGAATAACAGAAGGCAACATTGGAATTTTGGAGCAAGGCCATCATCTGAGAACAACCCTTTGTAAAACAGTTCTTGTCCAGGCCTATAGATCTATTTATTTGGCCTTAGTGAATTCTGAATGTTTGACAATGGATGGAACACCAAAGTACCATGTGACCTTAACTTCTAAAAATAAGCTGGGTGTCATACAGCATGCCAAGTTATAATGTAGGACATGAACAGAAGGAATCCATTATCAAATGGGAATGATATATACGGAATCAGGCTCTAGCAGTTTCCATGCAAGATACTTGAAGAAGTTACCCAAATTCCTGTGATTTCTACTTCCATTACAATGACTTCTAGGGCTGAGTATACACCTATTCCCTCAAGTGATGTGCTATATTGACTTAGGAATAGACTACGGACTGATGTGTTGATGGTCCTGCATATTATATGGCATCATGTAGAAGTGGACACTGTAGCTTTACAACCACTTTCTGGAACAACTCTGAAACACATTGGGAAAGAAAAATCTTCAAAGCAGGCATATATTTTGATAGTACACATGGTTACACATTTTGTTTGGAAAGGAAATTGGCCATATGTATGATTGTTCACCGATTCATGGACTGTAGCAAATGGTTTGTCTGGATGGTTAGGGGCTTGGAAAGATCATGAGTGCAAAATTCTTGAGAAAATAATCTGGGAAGAAGAATAAGGTTAGAATGCTCCAAATGGGCAAAGGATTAAAGTTATCTGTGTGCCTTATGGATGTTCATTAAAAGATGTCTTCCGCAGAGGAGGAGTTTAATAATGAAGTAGATAGGGTGACCTGTTATGTAAACAGTCAGCTTCTATTATGTAAACAGTCAGCTTCTTTCCCTAGCCATTCCTGTCATCTCCATTGGGCCAATGAAAAGAGTGACCATGATGGCTGAGACAGAAAATTATGTATACTCTTAACAACATGGACTTCCACTTACCAAAGCTGTACAACTACTGCTGAGTTCCAAGAGCAGACCCCAACATTGAACACCAATTAGGGTACTATTACCCCAGGTAGCTAACCAGCAACCTGGTGGCAGGTATACTTTATTGAATAACTTCCTCTCTGGAAAGGACAATGTTTTCCCCTTAGTGGAGTAGATACTTACTCTGGTTATAAATCTGACTTTTGTGTACACAGTGATTCTGCCAATAGCACCATCTATGGACTTATAAAAAGACTTATCAACCAAGATGCAATCCAACGCAGTATAGTTTCAGAAAAAGAAAATCACTTTACAGCAAGAACAGTGTGTCAATGGGCTCATAATCATGGAACGCACTGATGTTAGTATGTTCCCATGATCCAGAAATATTTCAGGATGGAGAGGAATGTCGCAGTGGCATTTTGAAGACATATTTCCAGTAAGGTAGGCTGAGGAATGACTCTCCACAAAGATGTGTATGCTTTGAATCACTATGCAATATATGGCACCTTTTTTTCCCATAATTCAGATTAAGAACCATTGGGTAAAAAGGGAAATTGTTCCACTCACTAGTAGCTCTAGTAATCCACTAGGGAAATATTTGTTCACTGTTCTCATAATCTTAAATTTGACTGGTCTTGAAGTTTGATTCCAGAGTGGGGAAGGTTCCTGCTAGTAGAGACACAATTAATTAATGAATTAGTTAATTCATTAATTAATTAAATATTGGATTGAACTAGAAACCCAAACTTTTTCCAACTGCTTTGGGCTTCTGATATCCTTAAGGCAACAGGATAAGAAAGGAATAGCAGTATTAGGAACGGAGATTGATCCATATTACCAAAAGGAAATTGGGTTGTTTCTGCACAGTGGAGATAAGATTATATCTGGAATGCAGGAGATCCTTTAGGGCACCTCTTGGTACTACTATGTCACCTTTAAAGGCAAAAGGAAACTACAACAACCTAGTCAAGGCAGGATGACAAAGGGCACAGACCCAACAGTAATGATGCTGTGGTTCATTCCACCAGGAAAAGATCTAAGACCTGCTGATATACTTGCTTAGAATGCAGTAAATTCAGAATGGGTAGTAAACGAAAATAGTTATAAATATCAGCTAAAGATGCATGACTTTTTTCAGAGATGAGAGTTATAATTGAAATGGGTATTTTTCTTACATTTTGTTAAAATGTGTTTGTATATATATATGTGTGTGTGTGTGTGTGTGTGTGTGTGTGTGTGTGTGTGTGTGTGTGTTTGTTCCTCAATTTCTTTGTTATATGATATAACCTAAATTTAAATAGTATAAATGTCTGGCTAGGGAATACTATGGATCTGTCTTGCTGTATTGTTATCTATAGTTTCACAAGTACTAATAGCACTGCCAGCTTTTATTTTCCAAATAAGTTAATGATGGTGTTTCAAAATCAGTTCCTTCTGATTGCAGTAAATTATTGCTAGTTGCTGAGCCCTCTATTTAGTAACTATATCTGAACTTCTGATATCTTTCTTCATAAAATTGTTCCTTTCATCAATCAGAATACCATTTTTAGTTTAACTTTATTGGCTTATTTAACAATAACCACCACAACAACAACTGCAACTACAACAACAACATCCAAAACCACCACCATAACAAAAACATATTTTTCCTAGCTCTCTTTATCAGAATCTCAGATACATCCCATATTGTAATGTTGTAATACAGACCCATTGCCTATTGAATTAGTCTTTTAAAAATAATAATTTAAACTTTTGTTATGCATTTCTTGTGAAACTTCATGGTATTTTGAAAAATAAAGTCAATAACTTAAGTTTTTGAATTCTCTTTTCACATGAGTGTTAACTATTATGTGTCTGTTGAAGTTTAATTATTAAACTAGCCAGTAGAAGGAAACAGTTTGCAAGACTTTCAATATTGGGTTTGATTACACAGAGAAGAAAAGAGAAATATCAAACGGAAGGAACACTGAGCAATGATATCCTTTGTTATCCCATGGGAAATAAGTTAATAGGCAGCAAACATCTTGAAAGATTGTAATGGGAGATGATTCTGTGAAAATGACAAAGGTCAGAAAAAGAAGAGTTTTGAAAATGAGGTTAAGAATTCTCAACTACATTTTGCAGGTGATTCAGGAGGATTACTTTTTAATCAATGTGTAAAATGAAAAGCCTACTAGGAGTCTGGGGAACAGAAATCTATTGAGAAGCTGTATAACTTGTACTGAAATGTTAGGTAGCTATATGTAGGTTCAGGGAGAAAAATTAGGCAAAAAACCAATAAATTCAAGAGGTAATTAAAAGTAAAACTGACAAGGCTCGTGTCAGTTTTGATTGTATGTAAAAGGTATTAGATTTAAGTTTCTAAGCTTTTTAAAAGAATTTAAAGAAAAAGTCTGAGTCTTAATCTTATGTAAACATAGTGTTGAAAACAATATATAATTTTGAATATATATTAAAATAGTTTTAAATCTATCATTGATTCTGAACAATAAACTCAAAAACACATTCTTATTAAGCATGTGTTCTCCTATTCAAACACAATCTCCATTCAGAAATAAGTGACTCTGAATACATGTGAGATAACAAAGGTGAGAAAAAAATCTAAGGAAAAAGTAGAACAAGAGACATAAACATGAATTTATAAATAGTAGACTATAAGATGGAGTTACCATTTTCATCTCTGACTCAATCATGTAGAACAAAATTAGGCTTCCTAGAATATTGTTTTTATGCTTTTCATATTTTATATATTGCTGCACTATATTCTACTGCTGTTCATTTCTTTATAATCATTTAGGAGAATTTGGATGTTAGTACCATTATTTACTACTACCAAGATTGTGTGTCAGAAAATCACACACTGTTAAATGTAACTATACTTTGAAGTTTTGTTTTAAACATTGCACACTTTAAGATTAACTGTGCTACCTTTTGAATTTTCAGACTATGATAAGCTTAAATAGTGATGTACAAGAAAATTTTCTACCTTTTTCATGAATGGTTACCATGATGACTATTATTAGTTTTTAAGACAGATATTTTAGGATGAAAAATTCACTATTTTGATGTTAGGATGAGTTTAAATTTCAAGTTATCTAATATATGTTATATGAATCAGTCATGTTGTTGTAACACAACTAGTTCCACAGATGCAATACTGCTTTTATAATCCAAGTCAGCAAAGAAATATGCACATGTGTGTGTGCTTGTGTGTGTGCGTGTTTGTGTTTGTGTGCGTGTGTGAGAGATAGAATAAAGGGGATACTATTGATACAGTTCAAAATGCCTACTATGAAAAGGAGAAGCTTTCTTTAGTTTGAGCTTTAAAACTGTTATCAAATGGCTGCCTTATATCCACTTTTAAACAGATTTATTTACATTATCCATGATAAGATAATTTATTTCATAGGTGGTAAATAAATAGTTTATACATAGGTAAGCTATACATTTTCATATTATTAATTCAAATTTATATTTAATACTTAGTCATGGAGTTTCCCTTCCAGAAGTCCCTAATTTTATTCACAATCACAGTAATTTATTATCTTATATTTTCTTGTTTCTAGAAAGGAGTTGATTATTTACTTGGAACTATGTCAAAGTATTACAAGAGTTATTCACTTTATACTCAAGTCTTTAGGCTTTAAATATATAATTTTTAGACTGAAGTGACTAAACAGTTGTTACGATTACACTTTGCTCTTGCAAAAACTAACTTGGTTCATTTGACACTACCCATATTCCACAGTTCACTATTATCTATGACTCCAATTAACCATAAGGGATTCAATATTCTACCCTGGTCTCCACGTATGTACAGTTGCACATGTGTGCACTTATACACATGTATATACCCATATTTACACATAAATAGAATAAGTCATTAAAGGTAAAGAAAGTTCAATATTTGGTCATTACCCCTCCCCCCCTCTTCTCTTTCTCTCTTTGTGTATGTGTGTGTGTGTGTGTGTGTGTGTGTGTGTGTGTGTTTGAGTGATAGACAGAGAGCAGAGAGAAAGAGAGAGAGAGAGAGAGAGAGAGAGAGAGAGAGAGAGAGAAAAGGATTTAGTCATGTATAAAGTTCAAATTTCATTTAAAGTTAATTATAATAGACCTGATAATGTGTTATGGGAGAATGCTGAAAGACACAACCAGGGCATTATATAATGACCAGAAAAGCTAACCTAGAGGAGGGGCAAGACAAACTGACTGGCTTAGCAAAAGTCAGATGGTGGCAAATCTTGAAGTGAGTTTTCATATCTAAATTCATTTTATTTCTTTTTGTGATTAATGTAAGATACATTTGAATTATGGTTCTAGGAAACAACTACTTAAATACACAACATAATACCATTATAATATTTGAATTGTCAACATGGCAGTATATATCTGCAATCCTAGCACTTAGTAAAAGTGGTCAGGAATAATAGTTCATTATCACCATCAAATATGCAGTGAGTAAAATTACAGCTCTGCTTCAAAACACCTTATCAGATTATTATAGGTTCATTTATAGATACATAATCAGAATCCATCAGTCCTCTTTCAAAATTAGACATCAACACTCTCATCTTTGGATGTTATCAATATACTTAAGGATTTTAATGAATCTTATGTCATCTTATGTCATCCACTGAATTTTCATACCATTTTGAGGAATTCCTTTACTAATTTTACCTTTTATTTTTGATGAGGAAACTATATTTTCTTTATATTCACTTATCAGTGAGTGCATACCTTGTCTGTTTTTCTGGGTTTGGGTTACCTCACTCAGGATGATATTTTCTAGTTCAATCCATTTGCCTATGAATTTCATGAAGTCATAGTTTTTGATAGTTGAGCAGTACTCCATTGTGTAGATATACCACATTTTCTGTATCGATTCCACTGTTGAAGGGCATCTTGGTGATTTCCAGCTTCTGGCTATTATAAATAAGACTGCTATGAACATAATGGAGCATGTGTCATTTGTTGTATGTTGGAGCATCTTTTGGGTATGCCAAGGACAGGAGTAGCTGGGTCCTAAGGTAATGTAATTCCCTATTTTCTGAGGAACCTCCAAACTGATTTCAGAGTGGTTGTAGCAGTTTGCCATCCCACCTACAATGGAGGAGTATTCCTCTTTCTCCACATCCTTAACAGCATCTGTTTTCACCTGAGTTTTTATCTTAGCCATCATGACTGGTGTAAGGTGGAATCTCAGGGTTGTTTTGATTTGCATTTCCATGATGACTAAGGATGTTGAACATTTCTTTAGCCATTCAATATTCTTTGTTTTGCTCTGTACCACATTTTTTTTTATTAACTTGAATATTTCTTATATACATTTCAAGTGTTATTCCCTTTCCCGGTTTCCGGGCAAACATCCCCCTCCCCCTCCCCTTCCTTATGGGTGTTCCCTTCCCAACCCTCCCCCCATTGCCGCCCTCCCCCCAACGGTCTAGTTCACTGGGGGTTCAGTCTTAGCAGGACTCAGGGCCTCCCCTTCCACTGGTGCTATTACTAGGATATTCATTGCTACCTATGAGGTCAGAGTCCAGGGTCAGTCCATGTATAGTCTTTAGGTAGTTGCTTAGTCCCTGGAACCTCTGGTTGCTTGGCATTGTTGTACATATGGGGTCTCGAGCCCCTTCAAGCTCTTCCAGTTCTTTCTCTGATTCCTTCAATGGGGGTCCTATTCTCAGTTTAGTGGTTTGCTGCTGACATTCGCCTCTGTATTTGCTGTATTCTGGCTGTGTCTCTCGGGAGAGATCTACATCCGGCTCCTGTCGGTCTGCACTTCTTTGCTTCATCCATCTTGTCTAATTGGATGGCTGTATATGTATGGGCCACATGTGGGGCAGGCTCTGAATGAGTGTTCCTTCAGTCTCTGTTTTAGTCTTTGCCTCTCTCTTCCCTGCCAAGGGTATTCTTGTTCCCGTTTTAAAGAAGGAGTAAAGCATTCACATTTTGATCATTCGTCTTGAGTTTCATTTGTTCTAGGCATCTAGGGTAATTCAAGCATTTGGGCTAATAGCCACTTATCAATGAGTGCATACCATGTATGTCTTTCTGTGATTGGGTTAGCTCACTCAGGATGATATTTTCCAGTTCCAACCATTTGCCTATGAATTTCATAAAGTCATTGTTTTTGATAGCTGAGTAATATTCCATTGTGTAGATGTACCACATTTTCTGTATCCATTCCTCTGTTGAAGGGCATCTGGGTTCTTTCCAGCTTCTGGCTATTATAAATAAGGCTGCGATGAACATAGTGGAGCACGTGTCTTTTTTATGTGTTGGGGCATCTTGTGGGTATATGCCCAAGAGAGGTATAGCTGGATCCTCAGGCAGTTCAATGTCCAATTTTCTGAGGAACCTCCAGACTGATTTCCAGAATGGTTTTACCAGTCTGCAACCCCACCCACAATGGAGGAGTGTTCCTCTTTCTCCGCATCCTCGCCAGCATTTGCTGTCACCTGAGTTTTTGATCTTAGCCATTCTCACTGGTGTGAGGTGAAATCTCAGGGTTGTTTTGATTTGCATTTCCCTTATGACTAAAGATGTTGAACATTTTTAATAGGGGTATTTGACTCTACGGTGGCTAACTTCTTGAGTTCTTTTTAAACATTGGATATTAGCCATCTCTCAGATATAGGATTGGTAAAGATCTTTTCCCAATCCGTTGTTTGCTGTTTTGTCCTAACAACAGTGTTCTTTGCCTTATAGAAGCTCTGCAGTTTTATGAGGTCCCATTTGTCGATTCTTGATCTTAGAGCATAAGCCATTGGTGTTTTGTTCAGGAAATTTTCCCCAGAGCCCATGTGATTGAGACTCCTCCCCACTTTTTATTCTATTAGTTTGAGTCTATCTGGTTTCACATGGAGGTCCTTGATCCACTTGTACTTAAGCTTTGTACAGGGCGATAAGAATGGATAAATTTGCATTATTCTATATGCTGACCTCCAGTTGAACCAGCACCATTTGTTGAAAATACCATTTTTCATTCCATTGCATGATTTTAGCTACTTTGTCAAAGATAAAGTGACCATAGTTGTGTGGCTTCATTTCTGGGTCTTCAATTTGATTCCACTCATCTACCTGCCTGTCTCTGTACCAATACCATACACTTTTTATCTCTATTGCTCTCTAATACTGCTTGTGGTCAGGGAGGGTGATTACTGAACAAGTTCTTTTATTATTGAGGATAGTTTTAGCTATCCTGAGTTTTTTTTTATTCCAAATAAATTTGCAATTTGCTCTTTCTAACTCTAGGAAGAATTATGTTAGAATTTTGATGGGGATTGCATTGAATATGTAGATTGCTTTTGGCAACATGGCCATTTTTATAATATTAATCCTGCCAATCCATGAGCCTGGGAGATCTTTCCATCTTTTGATATCTTCTTCAATCTCTTTCTTCAGTGACTTGATGTTCTTGTCATAGAGTTCTTTCACTTGCTTAGTTAAAGTCACAATGAGATATTTTATATTATTTGTGACTATTGTAAAAGGTATTATTTCATGGTTTTTAAGATTAAACATTTTCTAATGCTGTTGGGTCTTCTAAAAGGAACTCTATGTCTAAAATAAGCAAAGGATACTGTCAGTAGGACAAAAAGGCAACCAGCACATTAGGAAAAGTTCTTTAACAATCCTACATCTGATAGAAGAATAGTATCTAATAAATGCAAAGAACTCAAGAAGTTAGGCTCCAAAGAACCACATAATCCTATTAAAAACTAAGCAAAGAATTCTCAACTGAAGAATATAGAATGGCTGAGAAGTACCTGAAGAAATGTTCAGTAACTTAGTCATCAGGGAAATGTTAATCAAAACCATTCAGAGATTCCTCCTCACACTTGTCAGTAGGTCTAAGATCAAAATTTCAGGTGACAGTAGGTGCTGACATGGATGTAGAGAAAGAAGAACACTCCTCCATTGGTGGTAGCATTGCAAGCTGTTATAACCACTCTGAAAATGAGTCTGTTGCTTCCTCAGAAAACTGGACATAGTGCTACCTGAGTACCCAGCTATACAACTCCTGCGTATACACCAAAAATATTCTTTAACATGTAACAAGGATACATGTTCCACTATGTTCATAACAGCATTATTTACACTAGCCGGAAGCTGCAAAGAATCCAGATGTCCTTCAAAAGAGGAATGGATACAGAATATGTGGTACATTTACACAATTGTGTTCTACTTCTTAGCTATTAAAAACAATAATTAAAAGTTCTTAGGCAAATGGATGGAACTAACATCCTGAGTGAGGTGACCTAGTTGCAGAATAACATACATGCTTTACACTCACTGATAAATTGATATTAGTCCAATCCTCAGAATACCATAGAAACAATTTAGAGACCATATTAAGTTCAAGAAAAAAAAAAAGAAGACCAAAGTGTGGATGATTATTCAGTCCTCCAGTCACTATTGTAGATGCCACTAAGTGTTTGCCTGGAGTCTGATATGAATGTCTCCTGAGAAGCTCTGCCAGAGACTTATTGATACTGATTTACATGCTTGCAATTAATCATCAGACTGAGCACAGGGACCCCTATGAAGGAGTTAGAGACTTGACTGAAGGAACTGATAGGGAGGAAAGTAGAAAGAACAACAATATCAACCAACCAAGCCACCCAGAGCTCGTATGAACTAAAACATCAACCAAAGAGTAGACATGTGGGGGTTGTCATGGATCCAGCTGCATATGTAGAAGAGGATGGTGTCATCTGTCATCGATAGTAGGAGAAGTGCTGGGCCCTGTTAAGGCTCATTTTCCCAATGTAGGGTAATGCCAGGGTGTTGAGGTCAGAATGGGTGAGTGGAGGCATATCCTCATAGAAGCAGGGGGAGAGGAGATGTGAGAGGGAGGGACCAGGAAAGGAGATAATATTTGAAATGTAAATACATAAACCATCCAATATAAAAGAAGGGGGAACTAAATAATTATTGGAGGAAGTACAGGGACAAAGAGTAGAGCAGGGACTGAAGGAAAGGTCATCCAAAGACTGCCCCACTTATGTAACAATGCCATAGGCATCCACCAAACTCAGTCACTATTGCTGATGCCAAGAAGTGTTTGCTGACAGGAACGTGATATGGATATTTCCTGAGAGGCTCTGCTAGAGCTTTACTGATAGAGATGAGGCAGCTCACAGCTAACCATCAGACTGAGCATGGAGACCCCACTGGAGGAGACAGAGAAAGGATTGAAGGAGCTGAAAGGGAATTCAACCTGATAGGAAGAACTATATCAACCAACCAGACCCCATGAGCTCCTGGGTACTAAACCACCAACCAAAGGGTACACATGGAAGGACTTCTGGCTCCAGCTGCATATGTAGTAGAGGATGTCATTGTCTAAGAGGAGCAGCCCTGGTTCTGTGAAGGCTCATTTCTCCAGTGTAGGGGAATGCCAGTGTATTGAGGTGGGAGTGGGAACATCTCCATAGAAGCATGGGGAGGGGGTTTTAGAGAGCAGAAAAAGGAGATAACTTTTGAAATGTAAATGTACAAAATATCCAATAACAAATAAAACAAATCTACCTTCAGCAATTGCTAGCTAGACTATATGTGCTGAAATATTTCAGGCCTTCCTGAAAACCTGACTGGAACAGTCTATGATGCAGAACACAGTGAGATAGCTGTTTTGAAACATGTCTTTAGAAGAAAAAGCATTAATATAGACTGAGGTAATATCTGGCAGGAAGTTAGAACAATAAGCCTCAGCAACTCAGCATCCCAAGGCTAAATATTTTGAAGGTTGCATTCTTGGTTGTGTTTTGTTCTTACATTCTGCAAGAAACAAATTTTATGAGCAATATATAGTTATATAAAGACTTTTGTATAGAATGTTTAGTGTGCAAGACCAAGTGATGATTTTCTGCTATCTCTCAGAGCAGGTGAAAAAAAAACTATTTTTCTTTAAAAGTTACTTAGAATGTATCCAAGACTGCAATATCAATTTTTACATACACCATTTAAAACAATGGCATGAAAACTCCTGAGGACTCTGAAGCCAAGAAGGTCTATTGGCTATGCATAGACATTTTTTTCTAAACCATTCTCAGAATAGTTTCCAAATAGCAGGATCATCATACACAAGTTACCTGTTTTGGGTCTTGATTTGTTTCTTTTTAACTGTAGCCATGATCTTCAGTGGGTCTCCTGTCCAATCTGATTTTTATCAGGATAGATGGAATCCAAAGTCCTTTTCCATTTTCTATTGATGAAAACACAGCAGATTAAAGTTATTAGAACTATAGACTGACCCAATCTACCAGCTGTTTTCATACATATCTGCTCCACTTCGACCTCTCTCAAAGATGATGTACACTATCATCATTATCTTTGAACATAAAACCGTATTCATTTTAATAAATCAAAAAAGACTATATGGAGTCCAAATATTCTCTTCTGTATTTAACCTATTTAAACTTCTTGCTATTTTAGTATCCATGTATACAGTATCTGCTCACAGGTCTTGGCCTGTGTTATGTAATATGTTCGAGGCTGAGCGTTTTCAGTTCTCTGGTGGGACCCCCACAACTAATGAGACTGGTCGCTTTAAATAGCATGACACTCTATTTCATGTTGGCTTTCATGAGCTGCACTAGGCTTCCTATAGGAGTTTCATGATTTACAGAGACTTTGTCCTGATCATGTAAACCTGTAATTCTGCTGGAGAGAAGATCAGAGCTTGGACAGAGCTCAGACTGGAATTTAAGCCTTCCATTTGTGGATCATGGGTTTTGCTGCCTGGTGAGCAGTCAGCACAGAGAACACAGCTGTATGTTAGCTCACATTTTGATGGCTTGGAATCACACTGACAAACTAGCTTGTGTTCCAACATTTGTATATAACAGCAGGAGGCTTGGGGAAAAAACTGACTTTGCTAAGGAAACATTTTATCTTGCCTTCATAGGCACCATCACCATGGCTTCTACCTTTAAAAAAACCTTTAGTATTACTTTTCTTGGATATTTATCACCTTGCTCTCCTCTGCCATACCACCTCCCCTTTCCCTGCTTCTATGAGGACTCCCACGACACCATCCCCAACCTCAATGCCCTGGCATTGCCCTACATCAGGGAAATGAGCTTTCATAGGACCAATGGCTTCTCCCCCTATTGATGCTGGACAATGCCATCCTCTGCTACATATGTGGCTGGAGCCATGGGTCCCTCCATGTCTATTCATTAGTTTGTAGTTTAGTCCCTGGGAGCTCTAGTAGGGTCTTGTTGGTTGATATAATTGTTCTTCCTATGGAGTTTCAAACTCCTTCAACTGCTTCAGGCTACTCTAACTCCTCCATTGGGGTCCCCTTGTCCAGTTAAATGGTTAGATGCCACCATCTTCATCTGTATCAGTAGCGCTCTGGCAGGGCCTCTCAGGAGACATGCATATCTGGATCCTTTCCACAAGTACTACTTGGCATCAGCAATAGTGACTGGGTTTGTATGTGGGAAAGTTCCCCAGGTGTGGCAGTTTCTGCATGGCCTTTCCTTCTGGAAAGGTCTGGTCTCTGTTCCAGTCTTTTCCCCTGTATTTCCTCCCATGAGTGTTTTGTTCTCCATTCTAAGAAGAATGACACAATCCACATTTTGTTCTTCCTTCTTCTTCAATTTCATATGATCTATGATTTTTTTCCTTAGGTATTCCAAACGTTTCGGCAAATATACACTTATCAGTGAACACATACCGCATGTGTTCTTTTGTGACTCACACAAGATAATATTTTCTAGTTCCATCCATTTGCCTAAGATTTTCATGTAGTCGTTTTTTGTAGTAGCTGAGTAGTTCTCCATTTTGCAAATGTATCATATTTTCTGTATCTATTCCTCTTTGAAGGACATCTGGATTCTTCCAAGTTCCTGCTTATTATAAATAAGGCTGCTATTAATATAGTGGAGCATGTGACCTTGTTATATGTTGGACCATCTTTTGGGTGTATTTCCAGGAGTGGTATAGCTGGGTCCTCAGGTCCAACTCTCTGAGAAACCACTAGCTTCTATCTTAAAGAGACAGAGTTACTTTTATCTGAAAATCTGAAACTGAGTTTTGGTTAAAAGTAAGTTCTTTTGCCGTTTGGGGTGTCAAAATGTAGTAAACATTGTTTGGGGGCTTCTACCCCATTTAGTTCATCTAGTTCAAAATTAAAAGACATAAATCATTATTGTTATAATAATCTTTAAATCAAGTATTAGAAATGGACAAATTATTAACCCTCTATGCTATTTTATCTGCCTTCTTGTCAATAATCCATGTTCCACCTTGGGTGATTCTGCTCTATCAGTCCAGTGCTCATGGCCATGTGTTCATGATCCAACTACCTCATGTAAACTTCTTTCTTCTTCCCTCTTTCTCCACTTGCACATGCTTTCTTCCTTAGATACAAACCCAGTACCAAAGCCTTGCCTACCCCTCTTTTTCACAGCTAGAGTCAGTAGACATTTTATTCAACCAATAGTTTTAAATTAAAGAACAAAGTTTGCCAATCAAAAGCTGATATATGTAAGAATTTACTATTCCTGAGAAGAGGAGGCTTTGGGATATAGAATTTAGCATTATAATACATAGAATCAGAACAAACATCAACACTTCCCTTTATCTACTATTGGGGATTTTTAAAAAGTTAAAAAATACATTTTATCATTGAAGTTTAGATATATGATCCCCTTGAATTAGGGTATTTTTTGATTGGCTTATTCAACAAATTATAGAAAAAATAATGACAGATAACCTCTGAGACAATATATTTTGATCATATCCTTTTCTTTCTCTATTTGCTCTCACGTCTTCCAGCCAAATACTATACACCAAACATCATGTTCTCTCTTTAAAAGAAACCATAGCCAAAAGCAAACCTATCTTAAAGAGGACACAATTATTATAGTTTAGTTTTAGAGTTTGGTATATTCAACATTCACATTCTACCTACAGTCGAGAAACAAATATCCTGAAGTAATGCTGACTTACAGTATAAGTTTTCATTTTTGTTTCTTTCTTTTCTTTTTTTTCTAATCTGTCTTAACTGTAGCAGAACAGATACTCTTACTCAAATTTAGGCTAGATCTTATCTCCTCAGTTATGCCCTCAGAGATATGACCAGAGCTATGAATTCTAGGTGATCTTAAGTCTGGTCAAGTTGAAACTCAAAAATTACCTGCCACATTTCCTATAGCAAATGATATTTCTCTACTCTTAGAGACTAGGCCTCAACTAATGAATGAATTATCTCATGATAAATAAGCATCGAAATGTCAGGAGGTAACTCAAGGAGGAGATATCTCTGAAATATTATTTGTGCTCCATGGTCCATTCAATAAGTGTCAGATCAAGCATAGAGACCTGAGAATATAAGTTTTAATTCATTCACTATTCTGTTATCTGTTTAGAAATTTTCCTTGAAAATAATTAACAAATCATATACCTCTCAATTCCAATCTCAGGCTCAGCTTCTTAAGAGTTTACTTCAAGTAGCAATCATTGCCTGTGAGCTATTATTTGTGAAATATATAATGCTTTCAGTATCATGCTATGTAATTTGACATAATTCTTCACATTAAACATATGCTAGATAAATTCTATAGGTTTTTTTTTCTGTAGAGGGTAATAGAACATTCCATATTAGTTACAAGATAGGTACTGCTTTAGAAATTCAGGATTTATTAGTGGAGAGATTCATTGAATAGTCTCCATTTATAGCGTTGAGGATGTTATTTTGAGTATGTAATGCATTTAATAGTAAATAATTATAGTAGTTGTTCTTATGAGAATATGAATATATATATAATCATGTATGCATATGCATTGATTCTTTAGGGTTAGACTGAGACATAAAACTAGCTGCTCTCAATCCCTGTCCTTGGCAAGAGTGTGATTAACCACAACTTCTTCTTCTTCTCCTTCTCCTTCTCCTTCTCCTTCTCCTTCTCCTTCTCCTTCTCCTTCTCCTTCTCCTTCTCCTCCTCCTCCTCCTCCTCCTTCTCCTTCTCCTTCTCCTTCTCCTTCTCCTTCTTCTTCTTCTTCTTCTTCTTCTTCTTCTTCTTCTTCTTCTTCTTCTTCTTCTTCTTC
This sequence comes from Rattus rattus, assembly GCF_011064425.1. Taxonomy (NCBI): domain Eukaryota; kingdom Metazoa; phylum Chordata; class Mammalia; order Rodentia; family Muridae; genus Rattus; species Rattus rattus. The sequence continues at coordinate 40,980,272 of NC_046172.1, read as the reverse complement.
TTCTTCTTCTTCTTCTTCTTCTTCTTCTTCTTCTTCTTAATTTCTTTTATCATTTTACACTCCAGATTTTATTTTCCTCCTGGTCCAACCTCCAACTAACTGTTCTACAACTCAATCCTCCTCCTCACCCAGCTGTCTCCACGAGGGATGTTCACATGCCACCCACCCCAACAGACTCCTAAACTCCTGGATCTTCTAGTCTCTTTTTTTCTCTTTTTTTTTTAGAGCTGGGGACTGAACCCAGGGCCTTGCGCTTGCTAGGCAAGCAATCTACCACTGAGCTAAATCCCCAACCCTGATCTTCTTGTCTCTTTATGGTTAGATGCATCTTCTCTGACTGAACCCAGACAAGGCAGTTCCTGTGATGTACATGTGTTGAGGGCCTCATATTAGCTGGTATATGCTGCCTGGATGTTGATCCAGTATCTGAGAGATCTTAGGGGTCAAGGTTAATTGAGACTGCTGGTCCTCCTACAGGGTTGCCCTCCTCTTCAGCTTTCACAAGCTTTTCCCTAATTCACCCACAGTGATCAGCAGCTTCTGTTCATTGGTTGGGTGAAAATACCTACATTTGATTCTTCCAGCTGCTTTGCTGGGTCTTTTGGAGGATAGTCATGAGAGGTCCCTTTTTGTGATTGCTCCATAGTCTCAGTAATAGTGTCAGGCCTTGGGGCTTCCTTTGAGGTGGATACAACGTTTGCCTGTCACTGCACCTTCTTTTCCTCAGGCTATTTTCCATTTTCATCCATGCAGCTCTTTCATAGAGGAACAATTAAGGGTCAGAGTTTTGACTATGGGATAGCAACCCCATCCATCATTCGACGCACTGTCTTTCCGCTGGAATTGGCCTATACAAGTCCACCCTCAGGGTATTTCATCGAAGATCTCACCCTTTGAGTCCTGAGAGTCTCTTACCCCAGCCCTCTGGTACATTCTGGAGGGTCCCCTCACCTTCTACCTCCTGAGGTCATCTGTTTTCATTATTTCCACTAGACCCCAGGGTTTCAGTCCTGTTCCCCTCACCCAATAACTGGCCATGTTACCATATTCACTTCCTTGTCCCCTCTTCCATCAAGGTCACTTCACCTGCCTCCTTTGTGGTTGCTTTCTTCTCCCTCCCAAGTGGGCCTTATGCATCCTCACTTGGGCCCTTCAGCTTGTTGACCTTTTAGAGTTCTGTGTACTGTACCTTTTTATTTTTTTTTATTTTTTTGTATTCTGTACTTTTCTGGCTAATATCCACTTATTAGTGAGTACGATACCATGCATGCTCTTTTGGGTCTGAGTTACCTCATTCAGGATGATATTTTCTAGTTCCAAACATTTGCCTACAAAACTCATTTGCCTGCCTTCTTAATAGCTGTGTGGTATTCCATTATGTAAACAAACCACATTTTCTCTATCCATTCTTCTGTTTTGGGACATTTGGGTTGTTTCCAGATTCTCAATATCACAAATATGGCTGCTATGAACACAGTGCAATTAGTGGCCCTGTGGGGTGGTAGGGTAACATTTGGGTGTATGCCCAAGAGTGGTACAGGTAGATCTATTTCCAATTTTCTGAGGAATATCTAAATTGTACCAGTTTTCAATACCATCAGCAATGGAGGAGTGCTCCTCTTTCTCCACATCCTCACTAACATGTGTTGTCACCCGAGGTTTTGATCTTAGGCATTCTGATTGGTGTGAGGTGGAATCTCAAGGTCGTTATGATTTGCATTTCTCTGACCACTAAGGACTTTGAAATTTATTTAGAGGCTTCTCAGCCATTTGCAATTCCTCTGTTGGGAATTCTCAGTGTAGATCTATTTCCTATTTTTTGATTGGGTTGCATGGTTTTATGGTGGTTAGCTTTTTGACTTCTTTATATATTTTGGTTATTAGACCTGTATCAGATATGAAGTTAATGAAGATTTTTCCCAATCTGTAGGTTGCTGATTTGTCTTATTGACTATGTCCATGGTCTTACAGAAGATTTCCAGTTTCATGAGGCCCCATTTATTACTTCTTGATCTTAGAGCATCAACCATTGAATTTCAGTTCAGGAAAATTCCCTCTGTGCCAATGAGTTCAAGGCTCATTCTCACTGTCTCTCTTATTAAACTGAGTGTATCTGGATTTATTTTGAGGTCCTTGATCCACTTGGATTTTAGCTACTTTGTGCAAGGTGACAAATATTGGATATTTTCACTTTTTCTAGATACAAACATCCAGTTAGTCCAGCACCATCTATTGAAATATGCTTTTTTTCTCCATTGTATATTTTTGGCTTCTTTGTCAAAGATCAAGTCTGCATTAAGTGTGTGGTTTTATTTCTGGGTCTTCAATTATTTTCCATTGATCAACTCGTCTGTCTCTGTTCCAATACCATGAAGTTTTTTTTTTATCACCATTGCTCTGTATTAGAGCTTGAGTTCAGGGATGGTGATTCTACCAGCTGTTCGTTTATTGTTAAGAATTGTTTTTACACTTCCGGGTTATTTGCCTTTGAGATGAATTTGAGAATTGCATTTTCCATGCCTTTAAAGAATTGTGTTGGGATTTTGATGGGGGTTGCATTGATTCTGTAGATTGTCTTTGGTAGGATGGTCACTTTTACTATGTTGATTCTGCCAATCTATGAGCATGGGGTATCTTTCCAATTTCTGAGATCTTCTTTGATTTTTTTTCTTGAGAGACTTGAAGTTCTTGTCATACTTATTTTTCATATGCTTGGTTAGTTACCCCAAGATATTTTTATATTATTTGTGACTATAGTGAAGTAAGTTGTTCCTCTAATTTCTTTCTCAGCCTGTTTATCATTTCTCTAATGGCTAATGATTTGTTTGAATTAATTTTATATTTGGCCACTCTGCTGAAGTATTTTATCAGCTAAGGAAGCTCTCTCATAGAATTTTTTTTTTTTTGGTTTCTTATGTATACAATCATATCATCTGCGAATAGTGCTACCTTTATTTCTTTTTTACCAATTTGTATATCCTTGATCTCTTTTTGTTCTCTTATTGTTCTAGCTAGCATTTTGAATACTACATAGAATAGATATGAGGAGAGTGGGCATACTTATTTTGTACCTGATTTTAATGTGATTGTTTCAAGTATCTCTCTGTTTAATTTGATATTGGCTGTTGATTTGCAGGAAATTGCTTTTCTTATGTTAATGTATGGGCCTTAAATTCCAGATCTCTTTAATACTTTAACCTTAAGAGGTATTGCATTTTGTCAAATGCTTTTTCTGCATTTAAGGAGAAGATTATATGTTTTTTTTCCTTTTAGTTAGTTTATGTAGTGTATTATATTAATGGATTTTCATATATTGAACCAACTTTGCATCCCTTGCCCCGACCCGCAGGGCAGTCGACCAGGGTCTGGGGTCCACCTAGGAGAGAATGGGGGACAAGAGACGCAAAGAACGGACAGCAAGTCAAGAAGTCTGATCAAGCTGACAATTTTTAATTTTTCTCAGGCTGAAGATATACTGGTAGAAGCAAAATGGGGGGAGGGGTTGGGTGACCACAAAGAATGGG